>NC_057797.1:305336157-305467625 GCF_018294505.1 Triticum aestivum
CGGCGAGCGCTCGGGCGCTGGAAGGCCGGGAGCCGTGGGGCGACGGGATGGGCGCCGCCGGCGTCTTCCGGTGGTGGCGGCGGTGGTCGGCGCAGCTCCGGCAGGCCGGTAGTTGAGAAGATGGCCGGCGGCACGCGCGGGCTCTCCGCGGGCGACGACGGCGGTTGGGCCCCGCGGGCCTGATCCGGGCCCGGGCGGGCCGCGGGGAGAGAGAGGCCGGCGGGGAGGTGATGTGGCGTGGCCTAGTTGGAGGAGAGGGGCGGCGTGGCGCGCCCTGATTCGCCGGGGTGACGCGTCCGGCGGACATGTCTGGTGCGGGATGGACGTGTCCGGCGGCGCGAGGAGGGAGATGGCTAGGGTTCATCCGTGAAATGATCCGAAATTTCGGGGAGGGGTGCTCTTTTATAGGTAGAGGGAGCTAGGAGAGTCCAAATGAGGTGCGGTTTTCGGCCACGCGATCGTGATCGAACGCTCTAGAAGATGGAGAGGGTTTAGGTGGGTTTTGGGCCAAATTGGAGGGGTGTTGGGCTGCAACACACACGAGGCCTTTTCGGTCCCTCGGTTAACCCTTGGAGCATCAAACGAAGTCCAAATGGTACGAAACTTGACAGGCGGTCTACCAGTAGTAAACCAAGGCCGCATGAGAAGTCTCGGTCCAATACGGAAATGTTTAATCCCCACACATGAAATAAAGGTAGAAATGACCACCGAAGGAGAACGAAGCGCCGGATTGCAAAACGGACAACGGGGAAAATGCTCGGATGCATGAGACAAACATGTATGCAAATGAAATGCACATGATGACATGATATGCAATGCATGACACGCAAGCAATGACAAGGCAACAACAACAAATAACTAGAGGACACCTGGCACATCAGTCTCAGGGCATTACAACACTCCACCACTACGAGAGGATCTTGTCCCGAGATCTAGAATGGCACCGGAGGAACAACGGAAGAGAAGAGAGGAGAGGTAAAACTAAGTTGCTTCTATGACCAATGAGTGAAACCAAAGAACCTTCCGAGGTTGAACAAATTGACAGAAAGAAAACAACGAAGATGAACAAAGTTGAAAACACTCCGGTTAAAAGAGATGAAATACTTGATAAAATGAAAGAACTTGAGCAGCGGGCACACACTCCGGTTAAAGGATAAGCATGAAAAGAACATGATGCTGAAGAAACAAGATGGGTTGAAGAGAGCAACATCACAATGCCTCTGGAACAAAAGTAAGAATGGAATGAAATGAACGAAGGGAAACAAATCTTATGGAATACACCCCAAATTATGAGGTGACAACCTGCCACTCACGGGAAAAGAATTGGATTGATATGAACAAGGAGACGAGAAACTATATCACCGGGAGGATAAATGAAGAACTTAGGTCATTTATAAGCACCATAATAGCAACAATCCTTAGGAAAAGCTTTAGGTGAAATATAACCCAAAACAATTCCAACGAATAGGTTGATGGATTTAAAATACCTCATTCTTAACAATGTGTGAATCATGAAGCATGAACTCAAATTAATCAAGAATGACAAAATACCACCTCAAATGATACGGTAGAAGGAATTGCACTCCGGATTACAAGAAGAAGAATGCTTGAACTCCACTGAAAAGAATGTTGATGAACGCTTCGAGAAGGAAATAAAACCTCGATGAACCATCATGTAGGACATCCATGAGGAACTCCGGTAAACAAAATGACGATAAAAGCAAAAGAAGTTGAAAACACAAGGTGAAACCTTGTAATGATTTAGAAGGATCTTCGTGGTGAAATAAATGAGAGAACTTGGAACTCCGGGAAAAGAAAGATGAATCAAGTGAAACCGCGAATTTGATGAACCTCCGGAATAAGGAATTGAATTCGCTCGATGAAATAAGAATGAGAATTACATTATGGTTATCCTTCACCAATTAAATTGATGACAATCTATGGATTTGGCATACTACTTATTCTCGTAGAAAGGATTAAAAGAGATATATCAAAACTTGAGAACGTCTTCAACGAACCACCGGTAGGATTGGAACAACAAATGAATTGATATGATAAAAAGGAAGAGAGATCTTGAAAGAACCACCGTAAGAATTGAAAATGAACGAAGAAGAAAAATAAAGGAGCACCGGGAAGAATTATAAAATGAACGAAGATGCTTGAGAGGATTTAGATACATGAGAACGAAGAGATCACGAGCTGATTGAAGATCACTAGAATGAAGGACCGGTAAAATAGGAGAAAGATAACTGACAGCTGAGAATGAATAAACCTGAAATGATGGACTCCGGATAACAAAGTGAACATAATCTTGAATTACTCCGGATGGGTGAAAAGAATTCTCACAATCAAAACAATTATGAGAGGATGGCAACAAGCTAGAATCACGAATCTTGAAGAGAATGGAGCAAGATTAAGAGAAAAACTTCTTCGGTCTTCAAATGACGACGAGAAACACCACCGTGAATTGTTGAGGCACTCTGGAATGAATAATGGAAAGGTTAAGCCAACGATGAAAAGAATTCGACAGATCTTGGATAAAACATAAGACTTATGATAATTCATTCTTACATCAAACTTTGACAAGAACTTTAAGGATATCCCCGGGAAATAAGAAGAGTCAGGTAAGATCCTGGGAAAAGACCTGTGGGTTAGGGCCCACTCAAAAGAAACACCGTTGAGCGATTACTTGAAAAGAGATATTGCACCGGTTCAATTAAATGGCTTGAATAAGATAACAACCTCGAACTAGGTTGAACGGATCTTAGATGACAACACGAGCCTTTTGAGAAAGCTTGAGCACGCTGGAACAAAAGAATAGTGAGAAGTGAATTATTATGAGGTGCACCGGTACGAGAAGGCATTGAAATGAGGAAAGGGTAAGATCAACAAAGCTTGACTTGAAACCACTGGAGAAGATAAAAGAAACGAAGAATGATGAACTAGAAGCTCCGTTAGTATCTTCATGAGAATCACCGGATAAGAACATGAAGGAAAAAGAACGGAGGGACTTCCATCAATAAAATGGATAGTGATTAAGAAATCTGAATCCTTGAAGAAAAAGTGGTGGGTGGGTGGGAAAACAAAGGCAACTTGAGGACACATGAAACAAACAACGTTGAGAAGGACTGATAATTGATCTTGCAAAAATTGACAAGATTTGACCCACTTGAAGAGAACCACACCGGTTGAAAAGGATTTACATGACAATCTCGATGCTCATGAAGGATTAGTATCCGCATAGGAGTATGAGAACACCGCTTAGGAAAAGTATGGAATCAACATTTGACTTCGAAGCAACTCGAATACCACAACTCAAAACAAAACAAAGGATTGGCTTGCGAAATAAGCCGGAACAAACATATGATAGAGATTTCATCCGAAGTTTTCGTGGTGGGGCCTACACGGGCTCAATCGTACAGCACCATCATGTAGAAGGCAGTGCACATGACATACGAAGCATCCCCGAGTCGGCATAGCCAAGGACTCTTTAAGACACAACGAGACCACTGTAAAACCGACCGTGAATAGGCGGACCACTAGACGTCGAACCCCAATTTCATATCGTACATCTATCGGAAAGATATTCTAAGAGCTACTTGAATTCCCACTTATAAACTCCCGAAATTTTCCGGTTATGCAATCAGGTGTTGGGGATACAGGGGAAGCATAAATATCTCACCCAAAACTAGCACATCCTACATCCAGCTGTATCCATCCTTCAACACATAACCAATAAACCTTCGGAAATCATCTACCTCAACCTTCGAAAAGCATCCGTTATACAAGTTATGGCGATACTCCCGAACTCCCACCCCAGTACTAGGTGGCGTCGAGGTTATCTCACCAACGACCTGCATAAAAGAGATTTTCGATGTCGGCATACTAAACTCAGGTATTCCAGAATTGCAACGATAAAATTGTGACGACAACACCTCGGAGCTCAACTCCCCGGGACACTGCCACAACCCCTAAAGACAGGAGGCACCAAGAACAATGTTCTCGTCACAAAACCATCGGAACGATTCCAAGATACCCGCGTGATCCTAAATTTTTTTTATTGAAATTTGAGAAGAGAAGAGTCAAAACTCTACGTCCGGATGCCTTACCAGAGCGATGAGGAGAGTGGGAAGTAAAAGAATTCCTAAACTCTTTGATATATAATTCCTAAATGACTCCAAACATTTTTCTAGACACAACTCGGCCGCTAAAAACGATCAAGCAGTGGGGGATCCTAAGGTCGGGGAAGGCTTTGATACCAACTTGTCACGCCCTCGATGCGGCTATATCTCCCACGTGTCGAAGCACGACTTAGAGGCATAACCGCATTGAAAGCAAGTCGCAAGTAAGGTAATCTTCACACAACCCATGTAATACAAAAGGGAAAAGAGATACATAGTTGGCTTACAATCATCACTTCACACAATTACATGAATAAAGCATTACATCATCCAAATACAATCAAGGTCCGACCACGGAACCAAAATAAAAGAAGAACCCCAAATGCGACAAGGTCCCCGATCGACCCTAACTGGGCTCCACTACTGATCAACTAGAACGAAACAACACAACGGGCAAGATCTTCATCGAGCTCCTCCTGAGCTTGGTTGCGTCATCTGCACGGACTCATCGACACCTGCAAGCTGGTTTTGGAAGTATCTGTGAGCCACGGGAATTCAGCAATCTCGCACCCTCGCGATCAAGACTATTTAAGCTTATGAGTAAGGTAAAGGTATGAGGTGGAGCTGCAGCAAGCGACTAACATATATGGTGGCTAACATACGCAAATGAGAGCGAGAAGAGAAGGCAAGACAGGGTCGATAAAAGTAAGATCAAGAAGTGATCCTAGAACAACCTACGTCAAGCATAACTCCAACACCGTGTTCACTTCCCGGACTCTGCCGGAAAGAGACCATCACGGTTACACACGCGGTTGATGCATTTTAATTAAGGTCAACTTCTGGTTTTCTACAACCGGACGTTAACAAATTCCCATCTGCCCATAACCGCGGGCATGGCTTTCGAAAGTTCAATCCCTGCAGGGGTGTCCCAACTTAGCCCATGACAAGCTCTCATGGTCAACGAAGGAATAGACCTCCTCCCGAGATATTCCGATCAGACTCGGTATCCCGGTTCTACAAGTCATCCTCGACAATCGTAAAACAAGTCCAGCAAGACCACCCGATGCGCCGACATCCCGATAGGAGCTGCACATATCTCGTTCTTAGGGCAACACCGGATAAGCAATCCGTACAACTAAAACCAGCCCTCGAATTTCCTCGAGGTGGTGCTGCAAGGGGCTCTAGTTTGGACCAAACACTTAGACAAGCACTAGCCCGAGGGGGGTTAAAATAAGATGACCCTTGGGATGCGCGACTCCCAAGGGAAAAGGCTAGGTGGCAAATGGTAAAACCAAGGTTGGGCCATGCTGTAGGAGTTTTATTCAAAGCGAACTGTCAAGGGGTTCCCATTATAACCCAACCGCGTAAGGAACGCAAAATCCGGGAACATAACACCGATATGACGGAAACTAGGGCGGCAAGAGTGGAACAAAACACCAGGCATAAGGCCGAGCCTTCCACCCTTTACCAAGTATATAGATGCACTAATTAAATAAGATATATTGCGATATCCCAACAAGTAAAACATGTTCCAACAAGGAACAACATCTCCATGTTCCAACACGGAACAAACTTCAATCTTCACCTGCCACTAACAACGCTATAAGAGGGTCTGAGCAAAGCGGTAACATAGCCAAACAACGGTTTGCTAGGACAAGGTGGGTTAGAGGCTTGGTTCAACAATATAGGAGGCATGATAAGCAAGTAGTAGGTATCGCGGCATAGGCATAGCAAAAGAGTGAGCAACTAAGCAAGCAAAGATAGAAGTGATTTCGAGGGTATGATCATCTTGCCTGAGATCCCGCAAGGAAGAAGAACGAGTCCATGAAGAAGACAAATGGACGTAGACAAACGGGTCCTCACAAACGCGACATTACCGGAACCAACCCGAAGAAGCAAACACCGGAAAGAAGCACACAACATAGTAAACAACCAACACATGAACATGATATGATATGCGGGATGCGGTATGCGATGCATATGCATGATTTGCAAGGGAATGAATGAACCTGGACTCAACTTGGAAATCCAAGTGTGCCACTGGAAAGATGAGATGAAATCGCTTAAAAACAATATAAAGATCACCGGAATCGGAGTTACGGTTTGGAAATGGCAAGCAATTCAAATATGGCACCGATCTGCGATATACAGCAAGTAGCCATCTAAATGCAATAAGATGAACATGCCACCGCACTCAATCATAGCAACAAAATACATGGAAGGGATCCATTCATAATGCTTAACAAAAGATGAACACTGATCTACGGCCAATTCATCCATTAACAGGTTCAAACAAGCATGGCAAAAAGGCATTTGGTAAACAGATTTCAGACTTGTGAAATAATTCTTGTCTGGAATTTCAGATCAGATAGCACTCTTTGGAGCATGAAAACTATATGCTACAGGACCTGAACATGGCAAAGTAAAGCATGGCATGGAGATACTCAAAGAGCTTAACAAAAGTCCCTTAGTGACCTTGAGCCAAAAGGGATCATAAAATACATTTGCAAACATGTGAACATGGCAAAAACATAATCAGTTCTCAGACTTAGTGAAAACTGGAGCATGCTGAAACAGATATCAAGTAGGCGTGTTAACAAGCTCGATGCACTCACTACAGAAAAAGGCATGACAATCTAAGCATACAAACATCAAGAATACACATTATGCAAGCTAGACATGGCAAGAACAATAGCATACCATGCACGGATCAACTACAACATCCTCGGCAAAATCGCTAACAAGTAGACAATCTGCCCAGATTCACGAAATAGCAAAAGTAGAGCTCGATTGATTCAAGCTAGGGTGCTCCATAATTGTAAACAAAGACATGGATGGATATAGCACTACAAGATTAACAAAACATCCTTACTGATCATCCTCAAAAGAGGCACAGATCACTAGGAAACAACATGAACATATGGCATAATGAGATAAACAGCTCAAGGACTTAGTGGAAATGCTAAGTCCCTAAAATCCACATTAACGAATGCACCACTTTGCAAGCTTGTGCTAGTCACCACACACATCACAAAAATATACATGGGTTGCACCTCTGGAAAGATGGCAAAGCATATAACAAAACACATGTAGAGCTCATCAGCATATCATGCACACAATAATCATGGCAAAAATGACAAATAGCTTTTTGGCGCAACAGATATGACAATTAACTCAAGTAGCACTCTTCCAAAAGCATTTCGGGCGTCAATATGAACTCAAATGAAAATAATACAATGAGATGAAATGATGTGCTCTCTTAGACGAACATTTTGATATGCTATATGCTCAAATCGGAGTTACGGATGCGGAGTTGCGACAAGATGAATATGGGCATATGAAACATGGAAATCTCGGGGACTTAGTGAAATTTCACCTCGCGGGAAAGTCAACGGGTGGACGAGGTGGTGCGGGATGAGAGGATCCGGGGCACGGGGAGGCTGTTTGGATCCAGGGGCTGGTGGATCTGGTCCAGCCTCACCGGATCTGGCCGGAGTTGACTCCGGTGAGGGGCGGCCGGCGACGGGGAGCTCCAGGCACCGGCGGGGAGCAGGCCGTGGCAGGGCGGCGAGCTCCGGCAGGGGCGGGCGCCGACGGGAACCGGGCGGCGACAAGGTGCACGGAGGGCGCGGGCGGCGAGCGCTCGGGTGCTGGAAGGCCGGGAGCCGGGCGGCGATGGGATGGGCGCCGCCGGCGTCTTCCGGTGGTGGCGGCGGTGGTCGGCGCAGCTCCGGCAGGCCGGTAGTTGAGAAGATGGCAGGCCGCGGTGGCGGTTGGGCCCCGCGGGCCCGATCCGGGCCCGGGCTGGCTGCGGGGAGAGAGAGGCCGGCGGGGAGGTGACGTGGCGTGGCCTGGTTGGAGGAGAGGGGCGGCGTGGGGCGCCTTGATTCGCCGGGGTGACGCGTCCGGCGAACATGTCCGGTGCGGGATGGACGTGTCCGGCGGCGCGAGGAGGGAGATGGCTAGGGTTCATCCGTGAAATGATCCGAAATTTCGGGGATGGGTGCTCTTTTATAGGTAGAGGGAGCTAGGAGAGTCCAAATGAGGTGCGGTTTTTGGCCACGCGATCGTGATCGAACGCTCTAGAAGATGGAGAGGGTTTAGGTGGGTTTTGGGCCAAATTGGAGGGATGTTGGGCTGCAACACACACGAGGCCTTTTCGGTCCCTCGATTAACCCTTGGAGCATCAAACGAACTCCAAATGGTACGAAACTTGACAGGCGGTCTACCGGTATTAAACCAAGGCCACATGACAAGTCTCGGTCCAATCCAGATATGTTTAATCCCCACACATGAAAGAAAGGTTGAAATGACCACCGGAGGAGAACGGAGCGCCAGATTGCAAAACGGACAACGGGGAAAATGCTCGGATGCATGAGACGAACATGTATGCAAAGAAATGCACATGATGACATGATATGTAATGCATGACACGCAAGCAATGACAAGGCAACAACAAAAAATAACTAGAGGACACCTGGCACATCGGTCTCGGGGCGTTACATTGATGCCTCTCTAGATCTCTTGATTAGCCCTTTCTACTTGACCATTGGACTGTGGGTGTGCCACTGATGAAATGTCAAGCCGGATGTGCTCTCGTTCGCAGAACTCCTTCATGGCACCCTTAGACAAATTGGTACCATTATCTGTGATGATACTGTGTGGAAAGGCAAACCGGAAAATCACTTTTTTGATGAACTGAATCGTCGTGGCCGCATTACACTTGCTAACAGGTTCTGCTTCCACCCACTTTGTAAACTTGTCAACCGCCACCAGGAGGTGGGTCTTCTTATCCTTGGACCTTTTGAAAGGCCCAACCATATCCAGCCCCCAAGTCGCAAACGGCCAAGTAATTGGAATCATTCTCAATTCTTGAGCCGACACATGAGCACATCTTGAAAACTTTTGGCAACCGTCACATCGTCTGACTAGATCCTCTGCATCAGCATGAGCAGTTAACCAATAGAAGCCATGGCGAAATGCTTTAGCCACCAAAGATTTTGAACCGGCGTGGTGACCACAATCTCTTTCGTGGATCTCACGCAAAATTTCATAGCCTTCTTCAGGAGACACACAGCGTTGAAACGCCCCTGACACACTGCAATGATGCAACTCGCCATTGACAATAGTCATGGACTTGGATCGCCGGATTATCTGTCGGGCCAGAATCTCATCCTCTGGTAACTCGCCTCGGTTCTTGTACGCAAGGTAAGGAAGTGTCCAATCCGGAATAACATGAAGAGCTGCCACCAATTGAGCCTCCAGATCAGGAATAGCCAAATCCGCTTCACCAGGGAGCTTGACCGACGGGTTGTGCAGCACATCGAGGAAAACATTAGGTGGGACCGGTTTGCGCTGAGAACCCAGCTGGCTTAAAGCATCCGCTGCTTCGTTCTTCCGTCGGTCCACGTGGTCCACCTGATAGCCTTTAAATTGACCTGCAACAGTATCCACCTCAGGACGATATGCTGCCATGAGTGGGTCCTTGGAATCCCAAGTGCCGGACACCTTTTGTGCCACAAGGTCCGAGTCACCGAAGCACTTAACTCGACTTAGATTCATCTCTCTAGCCATCCGGAGACCATGGAGCAAGGCTTCATACTCAGTTGCATTGTTAGTACAAGGGAACATTAGGCGGAGAACATAACAGAACTTATCACCTCGTGAGGAAGTTAATACGGCCCCAGCCCCCGAGCCCTCCAATTGCCTAGATCCGTCAAAATGGATTGTCCAATATGTGTGGTCCGGTTTGTCTTCAGGTGCTTGCAGTTCCGTCCAATCATTGATGAAATCAACAAGTGCTTGAGACTTAACCATCGTCCGCGGCATGTACTTTAACCCGTGCGGCCCAAGTTCTATAGCCCACTTGGCAATCCGTCCAGTCGCTTCCCGGTTCTGGATGATATCGCCCAAGGGAGCAGAACTGACTACCGTAATGGGTTGCCCTTGGAAGTATTGTTTAAGCTTCCGGATTGCCATAAAAACACCATATACTAGCTTCTGCCAATGCGGATACCTTTGCTTGGACTCAAAAAGTACATCGCTGATATAATAGACCGAACGTTGAACCGGATGCTCCTTGCCTGCCTCTTTTTGCTCCACCACAATAGCCACACTGACCGCACGAGCATTAGCAGCAACATATAGCAGTAACGGCTCCTTGCCAATGGGAGCGGCGAGCACAGGCGGATTGGCCAATTGCCGCTTTAAGTCCTCAAATGACTTATCAGCAGCAGAACTCCAGACAAATTGATCCGTCTTCTTCAACATCTGATACAAAGGGATTGCCTTATCACCAAGGCGGCTGATAAACCGGCTTAACGTCGCAATCCGGCCTGCTAGGCGTTGAACATCGTTGATACACTTCGGTTTAGCCAGGGAAGTGATAGCTGTGATCTTCTCCGGATTAGCCTCGATTCCCCTGTTGGACACCAGAAAACCCAATAACTTGCCTGCCGGTACACCAAAGACACACTTGGCTGGATTAAGCATCATCTTGTATGTCCTCAGGTTATCAAAGGTTTCCTTCAAGTCGTCAACCAGAGTCTCCTTCTCCCTTGACTTAACCACAATATCATCCACGTAAGCATGTACATTATGGCCAATCTGCTTGTGAAGACAAATTTGTACACACCATTGATAAGTTGCCTGGGCACTCTTGAGCCCGAAGGGCATCGACACATAGCAGAAGGCTGCAAAGGGAGTTATGAATGCCGTCTTCTCTAGGTCCTTAACTGCCATTTTGATCTGATGATAGCCAGAATATGCATCCAAAAAACTCAAACGCTCACAACCCGCCGTAGCATCATTAATTTGATCAATACGGGGGAGGGCAAAAGGATCTGCTGGACAAGCCTTATTAAGATCTGTGTAATCCACACACATATGTCAGATGCCGTTTTTCTTAAGGACCAGCACTAGATTGGCAAGCCACTCAAGGTGAAAAACTTCGATAATAAAGCCAGCTGCTAAGAGCCTGGCTACCTCTTCTCCGATCGCCTTGCGCCTTTCTTTGTTAAACCAGCGGAGGAACTGTTTCACTGGTTTGTATTTAGGATCCACATTAAGGGTGTGCTCAGCGAGTTGCCTCGGTACACCTGGCATGTCAGAGGGCTTCCATGCAAAGATGTCCCGATTCTCACGGATGAACTCGATGAGCGCGCTTTTCTATTTCGGATCCAAGTTGGCACTGATGCTGAATTGCTTGGACGAATCGCCAGGCACGAAGTCAACAAGTTTAGTCTCAGCTGCCAATTTGAATTTCAGGGCCGGATCATGCTCCGTAGTTGGCTTTTTCAACGGAGTCATGTCTGCCGGATCAACATTGTCCTTATAAAATTTCAGTTCCTCGATGGCACAAACCGACTCTGCGTAGGCCGCATCTCCTTCCTCGCATTCCAAAGCAACTTTACGGCTTCCGTGAACCGTTATTGTCCCCTTGTGACCCGGCATTTTGAGCTGCAAATACACATAACAGGGTTGTGCCATAAACTTGGCGTAGGCCGGTCGCCCAAACAGGGCGTGATATGGACTTTGGATTTTCACCACTTCAAACGTCAATGTTTCCGACCTGGAATCATAATGATCTCCAAAAGCCACTTCCAGAGCTATATTACCAACAGGATATGCTGACTTGCCAGGTACCACACCATGGAACACCGTATTGGACGGTTTGAGATTTTTATCTGTTAGTCCCATACGACGGAAGGTCTCATAGTACAAGATATTAATGCTGCTCCCTCCATCCATGAGCACCTTGGCGAACTTGTAACCTCCCACCTAACGCGCCACCACCAGAGCCAACTGACCTGGATTATCAGCCTGGGGAGGGTGATCCTCTCTGCTCCATATGGTTGGCTGTTCAGACCAGCGTAGATAACGGGGCACGGCCGGTTCAACAGAGTTGACTGCCCGCCTCTGGACATTCCGGTCTCGCTTGTCCAAGCTAGTGGTGAAGACATGGTACTGCCCACTATTCAACTGCTTTGGGTTGCTCTGGTAACCCGACTATTGCTGCTGCTGGTTGTAACCACCCTGGTTGTTCTGATTATTTTGATTGTTATGTCCGCCCGGATTACCATTAAATCCTGAACCGGAATTTCCTCCACCATAACCCGGCCCGGATCCTGAGCCACCGCCGGAGCCGTGATCATACCGGAAAGCATTAGAATTTTTGAACTCCTACATAATGAAGCAATCCTTCCAAAGGTGGTTTGCTGGCACCTCCTTCGTCCCATGCTTTGGACAGGGCTGGTTCAATAGATAATTTAGACGGTCCGGGTTAGGGTTAGGCGCTCCACCATGATTCGACGGTTTACCCTTGCGTCGCTGACCCTTGTCCTGCGCGTTGGTATTAGCCACGAAGTCCATGTTGCCATCCGCTTTACGCTTGCCTCCGCTACCGTTACCTGCCGAGTGATGCTGCTGACCTTTGGAGTTGTTATTCCTCTTTCCCTTCCCTGCCTTGTCATCATCAGACTCGGGATCCTTGGTACTATCAGAATCAGCATACTTTACCAAAGCAGCCATGAGGGTCCCCAAGTCAGTGCAATGGCGCTTCATCCTTCCCAACTTCAGCTTTAGGGGCCCAAACCGGCAGTTGCCTTCTAGGGTTATGACTGCAGTGTCAGCATTGATGCGGTCTGATGAATGCAACACTTGTGAGACCCGGCATGCCCAATGAGTCATCGATTCTCCTTCCTCCTGGATGCAGGACGCTAAGTCCACTATCGACATAGGCTGCTTACATGTATCCTTGAAATTACTGATAAACCGGGCTCGTAATTGGGCCCATGAACTGATAGAATTGGCCGGTAAGCTTTTTAACCAAGTACGGGCCGTTCCTTCGAGCATCATGGTGAAGTACTTCGCACATGCCGCATCATCCACATCAAGCATCTCCATGGCCATCTCATAGCTCTCCACCCATGTATCTGGAGGTTGATCCGCCGTGTAGTTTGGCACCTTGCGCGGGCCTTTGAAATCCTTGGGTAGGCGCACATTGCGTAAAGCGGGGACAAGGCAAGGCACCCCCAAAGAACTACAAGTAACACCAGGTTCGATCGAGATAGTTGGACGAACCGGCGTAAGCTGCCGAGCCTGATACTGTGTGGCTAACTCGGCCTCCCTGCGCGCTCGGGCCCGGTCCACCACTTCCTGAGCGTTATTAGCACCACCCGCCGGGTTGTTTCCGCGGGTGCTCCACGTCATTCATTACTTGACACTGCTGGTTCATCCATATGCCTGCTATAGCTCCGGCTTGGACGAGGGGTCGAGTGGATCCGGTCGCGGCTGTACGAGTATGCTTCCTGTTGGACCAAAGCTGTCCTAAGAAGTTCCTTGACCCGTCGCGTCTCTACCGCCTGCGGCGAGTCACCTTCAATTGGAATGGCCTCTAGCCATGCAGCAGCGGCAACGAGATTGTCCATTGGGTTGGAGTAGTGATCCAGAGGTGTTGAAACAGCCTGAGGTATAATAGTGTTTTGACGAAGCGGATTCATCAGACGGGGCTGAACCGGCGTGCCGCTTCCAGGAGCTTCCGCCCGGTTTACCTCCAGCGGATTACTGGTTCCTGCTCCTGGGGTGTTGAAAAGGTCTCTGGCCTCGAAACCCGAAGGAAAACGGGATCGGTACTTCGTCTTCATGACTTCATGCGACGCGTTCTGATCAAACATGAGCCTGTAGGCTTGTGCGTCTAAAGCGGCCCGCTCTACGGTCATCCTGGCATTCTCAACTGCCAGGTCCGCCTTGACCTGGGTGATCTGTTCCCTCACCTTTGCAATCTCTGCGTTGTGGATGTCCTGATCCGCCGGGTTAGCCTCTGCCATAAGCACAACCAATGCATCAAATAGATCTGATAGAACTTGAGCCGGCGGGCGTACAGAGCCTCTTGCCCCGGCAGCCGTCGCCGCTACTGAACCGAAGGTCATTGGAGCAGCGGCCGAAGAATGAAGCGCTTCTTGTGTGCCGGCCATGAATATTCCAACTCGGTTGGGTAGATCAGAGGGGTCCGGAATACTGTCGCCGTCGGAACAGCCCCCAATCCGGCCATCTTGTAGCTGATATAGAGATTCGGTTTCTCCGGTTGATGACTCGTCGACGGAATAAACGACGGTCTCGCCACGAGATTCCGATCCATCCTCATGACTTCCTCCATGGATGACTCCCACGAAGGCACGCTTCATGGCCGGTTTAACCCAGGCGGATCGCGCTCGCTGAGCCGTTTCGACAAGGTCGGTGCAGATGTCCGGCTTAAGGCCCGGTTCACCGATCTTGCCGATGAAAACGTGTATGCCACCAAAGGGGACCCGGTACCCGTACTCAACTGAGCCGGCGTCGGGGCCCCAGCCTGCATCGTCGATGTAGAGCTTGCCGCGACGACTCTTAGTCATCCGGCCCACAGCGTCGCCCTCGAGTCCTTCAAAGCGGCCCTCCAAGAACTTGAAACCATCATGCGATAGCCCCACGGTGGGTGCCAACTGTCGTGGTTTTGCCACGACAGATGTCCTAGAGAAAGGACTTAGTCATGGAGCCATCGCAACGGGTTAGCTTGAAGGGGTTAAAGCGGACACAGGGACGCAAGAGAGTTTATACTAGTTCATCCCCTTCGATGAAGGTAAAAGCCTACGTCTAGTTGTGATGGAATTGATGGGGTTTCGATGACTAGGGAGCAAACAAGCTTCGCCTAAGTCTCGAGTTGTTGTCTGTTGTCCTTGAACCACCGCCGGGTCGTCCCCTTATATACATGGGTGACGCCTGTCGGTTTACAGAGTCAAAACACCGGCTCATATACGTGTTCGGTTTGGCCTCTACTTATTCCTAACTTACAATACAAGTTTACCTACCGACGCCTGTTTACGGCTACATGCCTTAAACCGGTCATGGGCTTTAAGCCCTCATCTACCTTCATGGGCTTTAACATACTTAACTACTGATGAAGTTAACCCGACCCAAGTAGGCCGGTTTACGCCCAGTAGTAATATCCCCAATCGGGCGCCAAAAACAAACTCTTGTCGGCAAATATTCGGTGTATGCGAGATTACCGTCCTATCCCCAACCGACTAGTGTTGTTGTGATGTAGTAGAAATTTGAAACAGGGGCTAAGTTTGTAAATTTCCTCGCATTTGAGACAAGTGCGCCCTGAATACATGGTTCCCCCCTTCCTCTCTACCTACCTTTTCCCTATTCGTACTCCATGGGCCCCAAAACACCCTCTCCACCCCACCCTCCTCCGTCCGCGGCCGTCGGCCACCCCATCCACCGGCGTTCTCCTCCACCTTGCCGGAGCTGATACCCCGACGCCGTTGTCCATTACAAGAGATCGACCTCTCTCATCCACGGCTTCGGACCGGGATCCTTGCATCCCGTCCTCTTGCTTCATCCCCGCCGTCGTCCACCTTGTCGGCGCCACTCCTACGACTGTCTCGTCCACCGCGCCCCGCCGCCACCGTCTACCCTCCTAGATCTGCTTCCACGCCGCCGACAGCTATCGCTACCGCAACATCGTCAAATTCTCAGCAGATGCCTACACGGCGCCGCACCAGAGGCGGTACTCTTTCGTATCTGCTCAACTTATTTATCGCAGCAAGAAAATAGAGCGCCACTACTTTACTCTGATTTCTTGTCTTGGTTGCGAAGTTGCCTTTGTCCGGTTTGCACCTTCAGATCCGACATGGCACGCTCAACACCATACTCGCAATGCTTATGGTTTTCCCCTTTTATGTTCCACACTAGTTAAATCACAGTAGACTAAATTTCAAAATTGGGTAAGTTGATTTTTCAGAGCTCGCCGGAGTTCGCCGGTGCGATCGAAGGGGCTCGGGTGGTTGTGGGGCCTCGCCGAACGAAGAAAACTCGACGCAGGTGGGGTTGGGGTGGGGGTGGTGGTGGTGGAGGAACACAGGCGATGGGGGCCGGTTGTCCGGCCGGCGGCCCGTGCGGTGTTCTGTATGGGAAGAATCAGAGACGAGGAAGAAGAAAGGTTAGGAGACGTAGGATCTTCATCCAACCGCCTGAAATG
Source organism: Triticum aestivum (assembly GCF_018294505.1). NCBI lineage: Eukaryota > Viridiplantae > Streptophyta > Magnoliopsida > Poales > Poaceae > Triticum > Triticum aestivum. The sequence goes on from NC_057797.1 coordinate 305,352,298, forward strand.
GTCGAGAGACAGCTAGGAGTTGCATTCTTAATGCGCTCTGGTTCGTCATGTGTGGGCACTGCGCAACCAACATTTTATTATCCAAAATCTGCTTGCTCTTCTTTACCATGTTCCTCTTCCGTTCTTCTTTAATATGTACTCTCTCCGTTCCTAAATACAAGTCTTTGTATAGATTCCACCATGGACTACATATGGAGAAAAATGAGTGAATCTACACTCTAAAATGTACATGGATACATCTGTATGTGATCCATAGTGGAAATCTCTACCAAGACTTATATTTTGGAACGGAGGGAGTATGATAGTAGTACAGTATGTTCCTTGTACTGAAGATGAGCAGGGGCATTTGCAGTGTAGAGGTCTATATGGTCGGTTGTTATGGACACTTTGAGCCTCTTTGATTCGTAGGATCTTGTAAACATAGGAATAGGATTTGTAGTGGCCTACCCACTTGAATCCTATAAGAATAGCAAGGAAATGCGGGGAGCTGTGTCGTGTTTGAGAGATACATTGATATTAATAGTACCGCACCTTCACTTGAAGAGAGCTGGTATCCGAAGCCTTTCTAGCCGTACCGGCAATACTAGCACATATATTCCAGCAAGTTCTACTTTGCTGATTTTACTCTGATGCTTAAGGTTTTCCCGTTATATCTACACTATGATCTGTGTAGCTGCTTTGTGTCGCACTAGCAACAGTCCACTCTTGAAGCTAAACACTGCAATGACTTACAAAATTGGCACCAAGGCATTGAGTGCCATTCTGGATGCAATGAAACTCATACGCTCCCCACCTGTTGATTCTTGTTCAGAATATCATCCTAATAACTATTCTAACCTCAAGGAGTCAAAGGCAGATGGCATGTCCTGTTCACCCATCAAGGTGCCTGTTCTAATTTGGCAATGTTTTATTGATTGCAGGTATCTTGCATATGTTGTCTTACATTTCTTCTACTTTGTTGCACCGCCATCTGCTTAGTTTACTCATCATATATGTCGAGATGCCATGCCCATCCATTATCAATACATATTCCATCTGTCATCATACCATGTTTTTCCACTCAAATGCTATTCTTGTCCATCAGACATCAAAAAGGAAGAGGGTGATTGCCGAACCTAAAGGAGCACCAGCAAAGTCCTTGAAAAACGTTGTGGTGCCGGAGAAATCAGATAGCACCCCACTTATATTGGCTGTACAACCAGTGACACAAAACGTAGGACCGACTCCAGCAGACTGTACCCATACTTCACTGGCCACACCACTAGCCCCACCACACATGACCTGTACTCCAGCAAAAGGTATACCGATTTTATTTGCCATAACGCCAGCTGTACCACAGAAAAATCCCACTCCAGCAAAAAGTACAGCAAGTCCACCGGCTGAAGACCTATCCCAACTGTAGAGACGGCCAATTCCTGCAGATTGGAACCCCATTCCATTTATTCCCAGTTTAAAAGACAATGCTTGCAATATTGTTAGGGACTACGTGCATATATTCCCATCATGGGAAGATTATTGTGAAGACAAACACCATTTTCATATCTTCCTGTCCAACTTACGTGTAAGTGCTATTATTCATGGCTATTATTTTCCTATTTTCTGCAGATTGAACACATCAATGATTTACATTACATTGTTGTAACTAGGCGAGGGTCAATCTGGATAGTCATGATGAGCAAAGCTTGCTTGTGCTTTTCAAGGAAGCATTACAGCAGTATTGGTGTTACCTGAGGAAATCACACTTTGATGGCAAGTCTATAAACGAATTTCCGTTGAAGTCTCATGTGCTAAATTTAGAAGACATTGAATGGAAAAACCTTGTTATGCACTGGTCTCGTTCCCAGGATGAGGTACTGTCTATGAAATCACATGACAATTTGAACTTCTACTTTTCCGCATGTGCCTTACGTATCTTTTTTGCAGGAAATCTGCTCGAAGAAAAAAATTCGGTTTGACAAGAACGACAGGATATCGCAAATATGCTGCCCGCTGCTTTGCTCTTGTTAGTACCTATTGTCCTGTATCACTGTACTTGCATACATACCTGGTTCATTATGTGACAACAGTATGCATGATAGCTTGCTTATCAACTGTTCACTCCAAATTATCTGATATGTATGAATGGTTACATTAGTGTAGAATATATCCAATGCCAATGTTTTTTAGCTCTGCATTGTTCTTGTAAGTACATGTTGTCCTTTATCAGTGTACTTATAATGACATGTAGTTGTTCATGTACCATCACTCTGCAGCTTATTTTCCTTTGCCCTCCATTTTCTACACATCAAATCTATATTTACTCTTACCATAAGGTTGGTACTAAAGAAGCTTAGTTGTGCATTGCTCTTGGCTGTACCTTTTGCCTGTATCGCTGCACTTACATTTATAGCTACTTGGTTATGTAGCATCACTCTTCATCTTATCTTAAATATTCTCCATTTTTTCTTATATTATCACATCTATATTTACTCTTAACAAAATGTAGAATAAAGGCAATGCTTTTGAAGAAGATTCTGTGGTAAACTTCTTGAATTGCCCCCCCCCATAAGCATGGACAAGGCCTTTATAGAGCCTGTCTTCACCAATAATGTAAGTTTGTCCATCTCAAGCCTTCAAACTTTGTTGTATATATTTGGTTAGGCATGACTGCAACAGCTGTTTATTTTTGGTGTTTGCATCAAATTGCTTGTTTGAAGTTTATTATATGTAGTTCGTAAACAAAAGTTCGTCCTTTCTCAATTTAAGTTTTCAGTTGTACAACCAAGTTCTTTCTTCATACCATGTAAATTAAACTATACAGAGCAAGTGATCTTCTTTTGCACTGCATGTATGCTTCTGTTCTTCATCTGTAATCCAGTGGTGTGGTGAACCTACCCACTATAGCACAATGTCATATTCTGCAATGTCTTAACTATGAAAAATGTCATATCATTCTACTATTATTGAAACCGTCTCTTTATTTGCCAATGTGAAATGGTATAAATTGACAGCACACTAACCATTGATACTTATGAGTTCTTGATCTGTAATCCAGTGGTGTCATGAAGCTGCCAACTCCTTCACAATGTCATTTCCTGCCATGTCTTGACCTGAACAATACCATATTGTGTTAATGCAAATTTAAACTGTGTCACTTTATTCGTCAGTAAGAAATGTGATGAATTGTCAGCACTAATACTTTTATGTGCAAAACCTGTCATCTGTCTGCTTGTTTATCTTTCAGAGTGAGGAAGATATAAGTGTTGAACAAGCGTAGTCTCATCATCTTGCCCAGCTGCTTGCGCTGCAGCTCCCCAGCAGGGTAACCTTTCTTGAACTCTATTGAAGTGCTTTCGGTTTTGTATATCATTTTGTAGGCGTGTTTATTTGCACTGGTGGCGATCTTTGATGCCCAGTGTATGTAATCTTCTGTCTGCTTGTGCTTTATTATCATAGTGGTGAACTTTGATGCCCAGTGTATGTAATATGCCGTAATTTCTTTATTGTATAGTATAGGTTTTTTCTTATTCACGATGCTGCAGTTATTTTACTGTATATATATCCTGTCTTCGCAGTAAACCGGCCAAACCGTAAAATTACGGTATATAATCGGGCCATCATGCAGTCACGATGTAGGTTGGGCCTGAAACGTGCCGACCAGCTCACGGGCCGGCGGCAGCCCGAAATGAACCCCGACCCGTGATTTTGCGAATCAAATCATGGGATTTTAAGAGGCCGAAAAATTGTCTCGGTCCTTGTTTGGCCCAATCAGATATTGGCTGCGAGCAGGCCGGATGCAAACCGGGCCGTAGTTAGGCCCAACTATATGACGGGATTTTAACAGGCTGAAATTAATATAGGGCCGAAATGTTAAACGGGCCCTTAACAGGCCAAAACTAATATCAGGCCGAATTACTAAGTGGGCCTTTAGCAAGTGGGCCCAAAAGCATAGTGTCCAGTTGACGGGCCGAATCTGATATGGGCCATAATTAGGCGCAAAACCTCTTAAAGGGCCGGACCTGATCTGGGCCGTAATTTGGCCTAAAACGTGGTAGGCTTTTAACGGGCTGGATCTCATATGGGCCACTATTAGGCCCGAAGCGTGGCAGACCATTAATAGACCGTATCAAATATGGGCTGACATTTGGCCCAAAACATGGCAGCTAGTTAACGGGCCGGCCTACTAAGGTCCGCAAAATCTTGTGGGCCTACAGCTAGGCCGGCCCATTAATGTCGGTGAAATCTCATGGGCCTTTAGCTGGGCCAGCCCATTATGATCCGCAAGAATTTTGTGGGCCTTTACCTGGGCCGGCCTATTATGGCACACAAAAATCTTGTGGGCCTTTACCTGGGCCGGCCCATTATGGCCCGCGAAATCTTGTGGGCCTTTAGCTGGGCCAGCCCATTATGGTCCGCAAAATCTCGTGGGCCTTTAGCTGGGCCGGCCCATTATGGTCCGCAAAATCTTGTGGGCCTTTAGTTGGGCCGGCCCATTTAAACTTGTTGGGCGGTGCCACGTGTCGACGTATCATACGCGCCTTCTGTCCAGTGAGTGGATGACATCTGTCCCGACGATGAGCCGACACGTGTTTCTTCTAGCCAATGATGATTTTACACGTGGAAAATCCCCATTTGTTGGGGCTGTTAACGGGTTATTGGATCCAAAACCCGACCCGATAGCTTAACGACGTTCCTTTACGGTGGATGCCACGTGTCGGTCACCCTTGACGAAAGCACTTCTGTGACGCGCGATTTATCGTCATGGAAGTGGACACTTCCGTGATGATAATTTTGGTAATGTCATGGAACACTTCTACGACAGCACAAGTATGACTATCTTGATTCTGTCATAAATTTGTCATGGATGTACATGCATGACAAAAAAAGTGACCTACTGTGACAAACACGTATCATCACGGAAGTGTATTTTTTTTGTAGTGGTGGAGGGCGCGCCCCCCTACCTTGTCGTTGCCTCGTGGACCCCCCTGATGTGAAACCGACGCCAAAACTTCCTATAAATCCCGAAACCTCTAGAAATAAACCTAGATCGGGACTTCCGCCACCACAATCCTCTATAGCCAGGAAAATCCAGTCGGGAGCCTGTTCCGGCACCCTGCCGGAGGGGGTAACCATCACCGAAGGCCATATTCATCATCTCATCACTCTCCATGACGAGGAGGGAGTAGTTCACCCTCGTGGCTGAGGGTATGTACAAGTAGCTATGTGTTTGATCTCTCTCTCTCTCTCATGTTCTTGATTTGGGAGGATCTTGATGTACCACGAGCTTTCCTACTATAGTTGAATCATATGGTCTTTCTTCGCCTCTACCTTCTTGTGATGAATTTAGTTTTACCTTTGATGTTTTACTATTATCGGATTGAATACTATTATGGATTTGAGAAAACTTGATGTATGTCTTGCGTGGGATACCTGTGGTGATAATGGGGTGTTCTATTGATTCACTTGATGTATGTTTTGGCACTCAACTCGTGGATTCCCGAGGTAACGTGGGGGTAATCTATGCATAGGGGTTGACGCACGTTTTCGTCGATGTTTCTCCTGTAGGAATCTTGGGGCACTCTTTCAGGTTCTTTGTGTTGGATTGAATATTATGATTCTGAAGTTGTTTGATGCATATCATATAATTGAACCATGGATACTGGTGGTGACATTGGAGTATCTTGTTTGATGCATATCATATAATTGAACCATGGATACTACAAACTCTAGGGCTATTTGTGTCACTTATAGGAATAGCCCAATGGATTGATCAGAAAGAATAACTTTGAGGGTGTTTCGTACCGTACAAGCAATTTCAGCTTATGTTCTCTGTGATAGGAACTTTGGAGTGACTTTTGTCGCACGTTGAGGGATGAGAGAAGTTGACATTTCAACCCTCAACTAACCACATGGTTTGTTTTTCAACCTTGATCTTTGAAACCAGTCGAATTTAACCCTCAAGTTGTCCCATAGTTCAAATAACAACCCTTGACTCAGTTTTGGGCTAGTCAAGCGGTTTTGACCAAGTCCAAGTTGACTGGGAAGCCTATTCATCATGCCATGTAGACATCTATCCCAACCTTATCCCCCTTCTCTCTCTGTCTCATTCAAACCCCCGACCTAGTCCACCCTGTCGCTGCCTGATTCGCAAGGAACGCCACCGCCCGCGACCACCACCTCTATCGCCGGTGACTGGAGATAGGCGATGCCGCCACAATGTTGGGATGAGGCGCGTGGCATTGCTAGGGACACGACACGACAGAGAAGCTGCTGGGGACACATACAACGAATGTTACGGACGCCGCTACTGGTGGTGCCTCCTGGAGCGAGTCCGGCCCTTGAATGGGATTTCATGATGATGCCTTCGTGCTTTTGCTCACTAGATAGAGAAGAGAGAGAAAGAGAGGGTGGGATGGTTTTTTATTGTTGTTTTTTCTGGTGAGTCCCACATGTAAGTAGTGCTTAGTCGGTGGTCAACTCGGTTAAAACCACTTAACCAGGGCAAAACCATGACGGGGGTTGATTTTTAGACCGTGTAGTTAGTTCGGGGTATATTTCTACCGGTTTTGAAGTTCGGGGTTGAATTCTAAACTAACTGGTTAGTCAGGGTTGTAATGTGGACTTTTCTCTTGAGGGATTGCCATATGATTTAATTATGTTATCATTGTTGACAGAACATGCACTAGTGAAAGTGTGACTCCTAGGCCTTGTTTCCAAGCATTGCAATACTGTTTTTGCTAACTTTTGTTACTAGTTACCTTGTTGTTTTCATATTTTTAGATTACAAAACCTATATCTACCATCCATATTACACTTGTATCACCATCTCTTCACCGAACTAGTGCACCTATACAATTTACCATTGTATTGGGTGTGTTGGGGACAGAAGAGACTCTTTGTTATTTGCTTGCATGGTTTTTTTAGAGAGACCATCTTCATCCTACGCCTCCCACGGATTGATAAACCTTAGGGCATCCACTTGAGGGAAAATTGCTACTGTCCTACAAAACTCTGCGCTTGGAGGCCCAACACGAGTCTACAAGAAGAAGGTTGCGTAGTAGACATCAGTGCGGATCCTGATCAAAGACCTGGAAGAGCCATTCGTCAACTTGCGCAAAGTAAACCTGAGTCTCAACACGGAGAAGTGCATGTTTGGGGTTTGGTCCGACAAGCTGCTGGGTTTCCTAGTATCACACAGAGGGATCGAGGCTAACCCCGAGAAGATCAAGGCAATAGAGTGGATGAGCCTGCCTCAGACACTCAAAGATATGCAGAAGTTTGCGGGTTGCATGACCTCCTTGGGCGCTTCATCTCCAAGCTCGGCGAGCACGCCCTCCATTTCTTCAAGTTGATGAAGAGGAAGGGCCCTTTTGAGTGGACCCCAGAAGCTAAGGCAGCCTTGGAAGACCTCAGGAGATACCGCACGAGTCCACATGTCATGGTGGCAGCTCGTCCTCGTGAGCCCCTAGTGCTCTACTTGGCGGCCACTCCCCACTCAGCTAGCGCAGCACTCCTGGCGGTCCGGGAGGAGCACGCTGATACATCTCCAACGTATCTATTAGTTTTGATTGTTCCATGCTATTATATTATCTGTTTTGGATGTTAATGGGCTTATTTATACACTTCTATATTATTTTTGGGACTAACCTACTAACCCAAGGCCCATTGCAAATTGCTATTTTTTTCCTATTTCAGTGTTTCGCAGAAAAGGAATATCAAACGGAATCCAAACGCAATGAAACCTTTGGGAGAGTTATTTTTGGAACAAACGTGATGTAGGGGACTTGGAGTGGATGTCAAGAAACAAACGAGGAAGCCAACCGGCAGGGAGGCGCGCCCCCACCCTCGTGGGCCCCTTGCAGCTGCACCGACCTACTTCTTCCTCCTATATATATCCATATAACCCGAAAACATCCAGGAGCACCATGAAACCCTATTTCCACCGCCGCAACCTTCTGTACCCAACATATCCCATCTTGGGGCCTTTGCCGGAGCTCCGCTGGAGGGGGAATCAATCACGGAGGGCTTCCACATCAACACCATAGCCTCTCCGATGATGTGTGAGTAGTTTACGTCAGACTTCCGGTCCATAGTTATTAGCTAGATGGCTTCTTCTCTCTCTTTGGAGATCTATTCGATGTAACTCTTTTTGTGGTGTGTTTGTCGAGATCTGATGAATTGTGGGGTTATGATCAAGATTATCTATGAACAATATTTCATTCTTCTCTGAAACTTTTATGTATGATTGGTTATCTTTGCAAGTCTCTTCGAATTATCAGTTTGGTTTGGCCTACTAGATTGATCTTTCTTGCAATGGGAGAAGTGCTTAGCTTTGGGTTCAATCTTGCGGTGTCCTTTCCAAGTGACAGCAGGGGCAGCAAGGCACATATTGTATTGTTGCCATCGAGGATAAAAAGATGGGGTTTATATCATATTGCTTGAGTTTATCCCTCTACATTATGCCATCTTGCTTAATGCGTTACTCTGTTCTTATGAACTTAATACTCTAGATGCATGCTGGATAGTGGTCGATGTGTGGAGTAATAGTATTAGATGCAGAATCGTTTCGGTCTACTTTGTCGCGGACGTGATGCCTATATACATGATCATGCCTAGATATTCTCATAATTATGCACTTTTCTATCAATTGCTTGACAGTAATTTGTTCACCCCCGTAATCTTATGCTATCTTGAGAGAAGCCACTAGTGAAACCTATGGGCCTCGGGTCTATCTTTTATCATATAAGTTTCCAATATATTTTATTTCGCAATCTTTACTTTCAATCTATATCATAAAAATACCAAAAATATTTATCTTATTATTATTATCTCCATCACATCTCACTAAGTGACCGTGAAGGGATTGACAAACCCTTTATCGCGTTGGTTGCGAGGTTCTTATTTGTTTGTGTAGGTACGAGGGACTTGCGTGTAGTTTCCTACTGGATTGATACCTTAGTTCCCAAAAACTAAGGGAAATACTTACGCTACTTTACTGCATCACCCTTTCATCGTCAAGGGAAAACCAACGCAGTGTTCAAGAGGTAGCACACGCCGGCACAGGCGCAAAGAAAGGTGACCCGCAAGGAGTCGAGCAACCTTTGCCGCCTCAGGACGACAATCTTGAGGATATCATTGCTTCATCAACCTGTGAGGCTGCGGAGTCCCGCGCGCCCCAGGCAGAGCAAGGCGTCGTCGATGCCTCACCCCTCGTCGAGCATCCAGTGTAATTCGTCATCCCACTGCTGCGGGATGCGCACGCGCCACCCTATCCAGCAGAAGCTCTTGCTCGTTCTCCTTGTCGCGTCAAGTAAACTGTGCCATTATTTCCAAGGCCACCCCATGAAGGTTGTCTCAGCATACCCCCTGGAGATGGTGTTGTGCATCCCCAACGCTGCTGGGAAGGTTGTAGAGTGGAACATTGAGTTGCAGGCCTTCCAGATGGAGTTTAGCACAACCAGTGTCATTAGGGGAGCAGATCTAGCTGATTTTGTGGCGGAGTGGACCGACACTCCAGGCCGGGGGTTGGATGAGGGCCAATCCCTCATGCCTAGCGACTAAGAGCACGATGGCAGGGTAATGCACTTTGACGGAGCCTTCGCACGACAGGGCGCGGGGGCTGGAGTCATACTCGTCTCACCAACCAAGGACAAGCTCTACTATGCCATGCAGCTTTGCTTCCAGCAAGGCAAGAAGGTCTCCAACAATATCATAGAATATGAGGGCTTGATTGCTGGTCTCAGGGCTACGGCCGCCCTAGGGGTCTAGCGCCTTACCATCAAAGGCCACTCCCAGCTCCTCGTCAACTTCTCCAACAAGGAGTACAAACATAAGGACGAGCACATGGAATCTTACGTGGAAGAGGTACGTAAAATAGAAAAGCATTTCCTAGGCTTGGAATTGCAGCATGTCCCGTATGGCGCGAACAAGGAAATCGACGACATTGTCAAGAGGCACTACAAAAAAATACACTTCTGTGATGATACATGTTTGCCACAGTAGGTCACGTTTTCTGTCAAGCATGTACATCCATGACGATTTTATGACACAATCAAGATAGTCATCCATGTGCTATCGTAGAAGTGTCCCATGACATTACCAAAATTATCATCACGGAAGTGTCCACTTCCATGATGATAAATCGCGCGTCATAGAAGTGCTTTCGTCAAGGGTGACTGACACATGGCATCCATCGTAATGTGTCGCCGTTAAGCTATCGGGTTCCGGTTTGGATCCGATAACCCGTTAACAGCCCGGACCAATGGCGATTTTCCACGTGTAAAATTCTCATTCACCGACGAACCACATGTCGACTTAGTGTTGGGACAGATGTCAACCGTCCATTTGACAAGAATCGCCAATGAAACATTGACACGTGGGACGGCCCAATAGAGGCCCATATAGGTCTAAAAGCCGGCCCAGGAACAGGCCCACAAGATTTCACCAGATCTAATGGGCCAGTCCGTTAACAGCCTAACATTTTCTAGACCAAATTATAGCCCACATCAGATACGGGCCGTTAAATGACTGCAATATTCTAGGCCTAGTTTACGTCCCATGTTAGATCCGGCCCCTTAATAGCCTGCAATAGTTTGGGCCAAATTACGGTTCAGACCTGATCCGGCCTGTTAACTGACTTGTATTACTTGGGCCAAATTACGACCCATAACAGATATGAGCCTTTTAACAGCTACTATACCATTGGGCCCATTGGCAGCCTGATTTGCTCTTTGGCGTCTTAATGTCCCATTTAATAGTTTGGGTCGATACTAGTTTCAGCCTGTCAGCGACCCTGTCTATATAAGGGCCTCTTTCGGCTCGGCTTCACTTTCGGCCATTTAAAGGCCCGAGTTGCACCTTGGCCTAATTATGGTCCGTAGGTACTTTCGGCCTCTTAACGGCCCGTAGTCTTCGTCAATACATTCTAGCCCAAACTGCCTATAGGCCCGTTAAACTCCCTTAAGAGTGTTGGGCAATTACTGTTGGGCAATTGATAGAACCTCAAATAATTCTAACGATATCCAGGTGTTGGTGTCAAAACTAGCGGATCTCGGGTAGGGGGTCTCGAACTGTGCGCCTAAGGCGGATGGTAACAGGAAGCAGGGTACATGATGTTTACCCAGGTTCGGGCCCTCTTGATGGAGGTAATACCCTACGTCCTGCTTGATTGTTCTTGATGATATGAGTATTACAAGAGTTGATCTACCACGAGATTGTAGAGGCTAAACCCTAGAAGCTAGCCTATGGTATGATTGTATGTTTTTTCCTACGGACTAAACCCTCCGGTTTATATAGACATCGAAGGGGGCCAGGGTTACACGGAGTCGGTTACAAGGAAGGAGATCCACATATCCGTATTTCCAAGCTTGCCTTCCACGCCAAGGAAAGTCCCATCCGGACACGGGCGAAGTCTTCAATCTTGTATCTTCATAGTCCAACAGTCCGGCCAAAGGATATAGTCTGGCTCTCCGGAGAGCCCCTAATCCAGGACTCCCTCAATAGCCCCTGAACCAGGCTTCAATGATGATGAGTCCAACACACAGTTTTGTCTTCAGCATTGCAAGGCGGGTTCCTCCTCCGAATACTCCATAGAAGATTCTGAAAACAACGATAGTGTCGTGCTCTGCAAAATAATTTCCACATACCATCGTAGAGAGAGAATAATATTTCCACAAATCTAATCTGCTAACGCTTTCTGACAGCACCACGGCATGTCGTGGCTCAGTCTTTGTTCGAACCGTTTTTCTCAACCAGCACCGCACATATTGCGGGGCGGTTTTCTCGACACGTCTTGTCAAAGCAGAGATCGTGTCCCCCTTATTATGGGATTCTCATCAATATGGACGCGGGTAACCCAACCGCGCCATTACTTACGGCGCTTGGGAAATAAGAGGTTTTATCAGGCGAGGGGGGAGGGGCATCGCCTCTTCCGCCCTTATAAAGGGACAAGAATTCACCCTCTTCACCCATACTTTCTTCCCAACTCATTCCATTCTTCTTAGGCTCCAAAGCGCGAGCGTTCACCTCCTCTACCCACAAAAGGTCTTCCAAAGATGTCTGGATCCAGAGCAGGAGGCAAATGGATGGCCTCTACCGTCCGAGAGAAGAATATCAAAAAGCTTCGGGAGGCTGGGTATCTAGCTAAGAAAATTGACCACCGTCTCTCGACGGCGGGACAGATCGTGCCCACTCCGGAACCCCACGAGAGGGTTGTATTCCTCCTCACTTTGTCCGCGGGCTAGGATTTGCCCTCCACCCATTCGTTCGCGGTATCACGTACTATTATGGGATCGATCTTCATGATCTGTCCCCTAATTGTTTCCTCAACATCTCGACATTCATTGTCGTGTGCGAGGCTTTTCTTCGTGTTTCGCCACACTTCGGTTTATGGCTGAAGGTCTTTAATGTGAAGCCCAAGGTGGTGGGCAGCGAGCACGCTGAGTGCGGGGGCGCTATGGTGAGCAAGATGCCCAACGTCATATGGCCAACGGGAACCTTTAATGATTATGTCAAGGAGTGGCAACAACGGTGGTTTTACATCACTGAGCCGAGAGGTAAGGGACGGGCCGCTTCTCCCGAGTTTCGATCCGGCGCCTCTCTGTGGCTTACGTCCTGGGTCAAGAAAGGACTGGATTGGTCCTATCGAACGAACTGTCAGTGCTCCAGACGCGTATTAAAGATATGGGAGATAAGAACATTGAACTCGTTGACGTAGTCCAGGTGATGTTAGTCCGCCGGATACTGCCTTGTCAACACCGAACCTGCAATCTATGGGAGTTTGATCCGGCCAGGCACCAAACCTTGCGAAGGCTCTTCGTCTCTTCGCACGAGGACATTTGGAAGGTGCTTTTTAAGTCCAGCAAATCATGGCCGGACTCCGCTGAAGACCGCGGGTACCAACTGTCCCGCCCTGCAAGTTCGGTGAGTTTATCAAACTTTTCCATCTGCATGACCCAAAGGAAGCGCCTAACGCGTGTTCATTCAACTTTCCCAGAGCTGGACGAAGAAGGCGGAGCGGATCTATTGTCCGGCCCCGTTGCCCGAAGACCCGGCCATCCCACTTCTGACGAAGATGCTGGTCCCGGCATCTTACAAGGTGCCGAAGAAGACGAACGAGAAGGAGGCTAAAAAGACCCGGGGCGGCCATCGTCGTCACGCACTTCGGGCACAATACCCGAAGGCTCTGATGCCCATTCCGCCTTCGAAGAGGACCAAAAGGAGGAAGAAGATGAATCCCCTGTAGAGGGAAGAAGGAAGAGGACGACCTCCGCATCCTTGGAGGTTGAACTACCCAAAAGAGGAAAGATTCCTTGTCAAGAGGAGTCTCCTGCCGCCGCCGACAGCGGCCTGGCATGGGATCCTAGGGCCCAGCCCCTGGTGAACTCGTGAGTATATAAAATCCGAGTACGTTTAAGCGTCCGGACTCATCGTGGCTTAGTATTTTAACCTAAGCCATATATTTCTTGTAGTCCGGCGAGGTCCCGTACTGAACAATCCTCATCGGAGGACCTGCTAAGCTCAAACGATGTGGAGAGCAGGACGACCCCGAAGGACCCTTCCTCGAAGCAGGTGCCAAACACCGAGGCCTCGTCCCAAAAGGACCCGGTCAAGGAGGAAAGGAAAAAATCGTGAAGGCGGCGCCTGGAGGCCGAACCACAGCCTATTCTGCCGGAGAGGGCATGCCTGTTCTGCCGGCAACCTTTGTCCATCCAGAAGTGTCAGATGCTTTGTTGGTGGCGCTACGAGATGCCTCCATCGTTGATGAACACTGTGGCCTGATGGGCGCGGTGATTGAGAAAATTCAGTCGACCGAGAGTGGACTGAACGAAGCCTGTATCTGTCTTATAAAAGGTTTTGAGGTATGTTTTATGAGTTATCGAAGAGTGTCATAGTATAGATAGTAGCCCCTGATACACTGTTTGGTGAAAGAAAGAACCGGACAGGGGATCGAATTCATGATCTCAGGAAGACTCACTAAATGACATTGATTTCTCTCCAGTTTCAAGCAGATACCTATAGCGGCTGCTGCTTCTCATACTGCGGAGATCGCTGGACTGAATCAAAGTATGGAGCGGGCTAGAGAAGAAATTGGCCGATTGGAAATGCAGTTGAGGGATAAACAAGGTATGCACCAGTATTATGTGCATTTATTGTGAAATAAATGTTCAGTATGAAATAAGTGCATAATATGTGCTAGGAGTTATGACCGAAGTCGAGGCCCTCAAAAGGGCTGTTGCCGAGGCCGAGAAAAAGGCGGCCACGGAGCGAGCTCTTCATGAGAAACATGAAGCCAGAGTTATTAAAGCTGAGCAAGAGCTGCAAGAGGCCGTAAGTAAATGCGAGGCCTTGGATCAGAGTTTAACGGAGAAAGAGTCCGAACTCACCAAGGCGCGCCAAGCCACGAGCAACGCCCAAGGGGAAACCCAAAGCGCGCTGCAGGGGATCCAAGAGGCGAGGAAGATCACGGTAGGTAAGCTTTTCCCATGTAAACAAAATATTTGAAGGGAAAACTATGTTTCTGATTGTGAATCCGGACTTCTCAGGTGTATTTGCCGAGCTACCGCACAGTATTTCAGATGCCGCGCACTTCTACCGTGTCGAAGGAAGGAATACCGCCGATAAGCTTTTTTGGTCTCAGTATTTGGCACCGAAATATCCGGTGCCTTTTGCCAATCAACTAAAACAGCTGATCGAACGGCATAAGGTGGCGGAACTAGCCATTAAAGATGTGGTTATCCAGCTATGGCCTGCCGAACCGATTTCAAGCAGCTACTTCGGGCTCATAAGGCGGCTTATAAGCGCTTACCCTCGACTTGACGCCATCAAGCGGTCTGTCTGTATAGAAGGAGCGCAAATGGCCTTCACCCTTGCAAAGGTGCACTGGGGGAAGATGGATGCAGAAAAGCTAGTGACCGAAGGACCGCCAGAGGGTAAGGAGCATCGCAAGCCCGAATCATATTATAAGAGTGTCCTGAAAGGATCCTACCTTGCGGCGAAGCTATGTACCAAGAATATTATATTTCCCTGAATGCGGATCATGTTGTCCATTGTAATGTTTAAACAAGGTCGTTGATATGTCGCCTGTTATATAAAAGTTTACCCTCCTATGCGGCCATTTGTATATTAAGGCTGAGAGTTGGCCAGTCGTCGGCTTCTGCCCCCATGTAAGTAGTACGGAGGTGTTCGGGATAAAGCTGAGCACTCTTTATCCCAGTTTTGGGTCCTCCAAGGGAGGTGCTCAGCACAACGAACCAGGCAATCGGACTATAGGGCTTTATCGCTCTCACTTAGCCATAGGAGCTTTAGTATGGTCGGTGCAGCCCCTTGTGTTCGGAAGACCGTACTAGGGGCTCTATAAGCGCCTGATCAGAGAAAAAGCCGATCCATCGCACGCTGCATTGGTTATGGCATTATGCGGGAGAAATTCTTAAAGATTTTGTGACCGCTCGAACATTTGACCAGCTCTCGCCGTATCATGACAGTTAGTTTTCGGCTTTCTCTACTGAGGTGCTCATCCAAAAGAACCGGGACACAATCGCAGTAGTTCTTCCAGTGCTACCTTAGCCGATATAGCGGAACATAAGTTACCAAAACATGGGAGCCGGGCAAACCCAACTATTGACCCAAGACATGATTCAGAGCTGATGCATATAATGTTATAAGTTTGGGGTGCCGAACTTCCACGAAGGTGTTCGGGCTTTTATTGCCGTGTTACGGGGAAAACGAAGCCCCTGGCAACTTTAAGGCATATCACTATGTACGGATGTCGTTTGAAGAAGTGATTTCAATAAGAAATAATCAGCGGTAAAACGTCATATAAATCCACATGTTGTATTTGAATAATACGTCTATGCGTATGGGTACAAGTAATGTGATAAACAAAAAGGAGTTGTGATAGCAGAACCTGCTGTGACCTAGGGGGAAGAGGTTGAGTGCGGATACGTATTGTAGCCGGACATTCACTGCGGGGAATGTCTAAGGATCCCCAGACGCGTTCGAGCTGCCTCTGTGGAGTCCGTCCTGGTCGGTGCAAAGGTGAACTAGCGAAGGAAATATAAGAAATGTTTGCGTGCCGGAGGGCGGTTGAGCCGCTGAGTCCGGCCTGTCGTGGCCTTCGTCGGAGTGCTTAATTCAGCCCTGGACGAGCCGGAGTATCCTTTCGCAAATTTGTTCAGAGCCCCTTGACGGTGTCCGGGAGCCTAGGTGTCGACTCGAGGTTCGGCTGCAAAGTGCTGCTCGATATTCCTGCTGCTAAGGCAGTGATGTATTTGTTGGTGCCGAAGCAAAATTCGGCCTTGCCATGAACCGTGATGATGCCGCGTGGACCGGGCATTTTGAGCTTACGGTAGGCATAATGTGGCACTGTGTTGAATCGAGCGAACGCGGTTCACCCGAGCAGAGCTTGATAGTCACTTCGGAAAGGGGTGATTTCGAAGATTAACTCTTCGGTACGGTAATTCTCGAGGGAAAAGGAGCCTGTACAGCTGATCTCCATACCTGGTATGATGCCTCTAAAAGTGGCCTTAGTGGGCTTGATCGCTGACTGATCGATGCCCTTCTTGCACACTATATCCTGGTAAAGCAGATTTAAACTGCTACCTCCGTCCATAAGGACTCAAGTGAGGTGGAACCCGTCTACTATTGGCGTTAACCGGATGATCAGTGCGGTTGAAGGTGACCGGCCCTAGCTTATATTGTGGGATGGTGAGTTTCGTTCAGCCGCCATCCTTAAGGGTGTATATCTGGTCCAAGTGGGCTATTTGAGTGGTATTTACCACATTCACCGATTGAGTATGGGGGGGGATTTGTTTTGCCCTCCTATGTTCGGAAATCTGGGCTCTTCGTCACTATCGTCGCTTTGGGACCCCTCTTCATGTTTGGCACCTGCCTTGCCAGCTTGTTTGAAGACCCAGCATTCTTTGTTGGTATGGGTCGCTGGCGTTTCTGGGGTGCCATGAATTTGGCATTGACGAGCAAGTATGCGGTCCAGACGAGATGGACCCGGATTTGTATTTTTGGGCGGCTCCTTCTGCTGACCGGACTTTGAGACCCTGAACCCGGCATTTACTGCCATATTATTGGTTTTATAACCATGTTTGCGGCGCTTGTGTTTGTTGCGTCGTGGTTTGCCGTTGGCATCTTTGTTATCCGGAGTGCCCGGATTCTTAGATGTGTTGTTGCTGCGAGCCAGCCAGCTATCCTCGCCCGCGCAAAAGCGGGTCATGAGTGTCGTGAGGGCTGCCATAGACTTCGGCTTCTCCAGGCCGAGGTGCCTGGCGAGCCACTCGTCACGGATGTTATGCTTAAATGCCGCTAAGGCCTCTGTATCCGGACAGTGGACAATTTGGTTTTTCTTAGTTAGGAACAATGTCCAGAATTGCCTGGCCGATTCCCCTGGGTGCTGAGTTATGTGGCTCAAGTCATCGGTATCCGGTGGTCGCACATAAGTGCCCTGGAAGTTGTCAAGGAATGCGTCTTCCAAGTCCTCCCAAGTGCCGACGGAGTCTGCTAGCAAGCTATTCAGCCAATGCCGAGCTGGTCGTTTGATTTTTAGTGGGAGGTACTTGATGGCATGTAGATCATTGCCGCGAGCCATGTGGATGTGAAAGAGGAAATCCTCAATCCATATAGCGGGATTTGTTGTACCATTATATGATTCGATGTTTACGGGTTTAAACCCCCCCAGGTATTCGTGATCCATAACTTCATCAGTGAAGCATAGGGGGTGTGCGGCGCCTCTGGGCCGGGCTATATCACGACGCAGTTCATATGAGTCTTGTCGGTTGTATTCGGCCTGGCCGGATTTACCTTTGGTGTATCCGGTGCGACGATCATCGTCCTGCGTTGGCGCACGCGCCCGTGACCCGTGTGTTGCCCCGGGCCTTGGTATTTTTACTTGAGTGGCGGCGGGGTGCGGGCTGAACTTCGGGCTGAAACGCCTCTCTGGCTCAGCCACGCCATGGCCGGTCAGCCACATTGTACACTGGTGATGGAGGTTTCAATGCTTCCTTATCGAGGTGAGGTAGCAACCTGCGGTTTGGGTAACTCTTGGAGGGGCGCTCGAGTTCCAATTCCTCAGCCGCAAGGACTTCGGTCAATCTGTCTGCTAGCAAGTCTTGATCAGTATGAAACTATTGTTGCTTTTTCTTCAGGCTATTTGCTGTGGCCATAAGCCTGCGCTTGAAGCGCTCCTTCTCAACGGGATCCTTAGGCACGATAAATTCTTCGTCACCGAGGCTTGCCTCGTCTTCGGAGAGAGGCATGTAATTGTCCTCCTTCGGTTCTCCATCTGCTGCCTGCTCTGGAGGGCTAGCTTGTTCATCCTCCGGCTCTACATCACACTGGAGGGGATTGTGGTTGTCTTCGGCACTATCCGGAGTGTTATTGTCTCTTGTGTCGGTATCACTACTTTTGCTGTGGCGGGACCTAGAGCGGCGCCGCTGAGGTCGGCGCTTGGGTTGCTTCTTGGAGGGGTCATCCTCCGCTGTCTCATCGCCGTTGCCTTGTTTGGGGGTGTCCACCATGTATATATCATATGATGAGGTAGCGGTCTAGCACCGTGTGGGCGGTGGTTCCTGCTCGTCTCCTGCATCGTCGTGCATACCGTCGATGTCTTTGGAGTCGAAGTCGAGCATGTCGGTTAAATCGTCGACAGTGGCTACTAAGTGGGTGGTGGGTGGGCAGCGACTTTCTTCGTCGTCCGCATCCCATTCTAGCCGGACATAGTTCGGCCAAGGTTCTCCTGACAAGGAGAGAGACCT
Organism: Triticum aestivum; assembly: GCF_018294505.1. Classification (NCBI taxonomy): domain Eukaryota; kingdom Viridiplantae; phylum Streptophyta; class Magnoliopsida; order Poales; family Poaceae; genus Triticum; species Triticum aestivum. The sequence goes on from NC_057797.1 coordinate 305,371,038, forward strand.
TAATGAATTTAGCACATCACCGAAAGGCGAGTGCTGAAAGATATCCGCGGAGGTGAACTCCATGATCGGTGCCCAGTCGGATTCGACGGGCACGGATGTAAGCGCCTCAGAGTCCATGGCCGGAGATGAATCCAGTGGTTCGGCGATACGACTCTCGTAAGGGGTGAAGTCAGTATCCGGCTCTATCACCGCTGAGGCTGCGGCCTCCATGGAGGGGTCTATCCCCCCGCTCTCGGATGGCGCGATTTGCTCCGGATTGACGGCCGGAGTAGTTGCACATGCGATCTCCCGAACACTGTCCAACGACATAGTTACGTCCTGCTCGTCATGACCGTGCGGCGCACCTGTCATGGGCTCGAATCCATCGAAGATCAAGTCTCCGCAGATGTTAGCGGTATAGTTTAAGTTTCCGAACCTAACCTGATGGCCAGGGGCGTAGCTTTCAATCTGCTCTAGATGGCCAAGCGAATTGGCCCGCAGTGCGAAGCCGCCGAATACGAAGATCTGTCCGGGGAGGAAAACCTGACCTTGGACCGCATCATTACTGATGATCGAAGGGGCCATCGAGCCTTACGGTGACGACACCGTGGAACTCTCAATGAAAGCACCAATGTCGGATTCAAAACCGGTGGATCTCGGGTAGGGAGTCCCGAACTGTGCGTTTAAGGCAGATGGTAACAGGAAGCAGGGGACACGATGTTTACCCAGGTTCGGGCCCTCTTGATGGAGGTAATACCCTACGTCCTGCTTGATTGTTCTTGATGATATGACTATTACAAGAGTTGATCTACCACAAGATCGTAGAGGCTAAACCCTAGAAGCTAGCCTACGGTATGATTGTATGTTTTTTCCTATGGACTAAACCCTCCGGTTTATATAGACACTGGAGGGGGCCAGGGTTACACATAGTCGGTTACAAGGGAGGAGATCTACATATCCGTATTGCCAAGCTTGCCTTCCAAGCCAAGGAAAGTCCCATCCGGACAAGGCACGAAGTCTTCAATCTTGTATCTTCATAGTCCAACAGTCCGACCAAAGGATATAGCCCGGCTGTCCGGAGACCCCCTAATCCAGGATTCCCTCACTAGGCAATGATCATTACATAGGCATGACGTCCAAGATTAGTAGACCGACTCCTTCCTGCATCTACTACTATTACTCCACACGTCGATCGCTATCTAGCATGCATCTAGTGTATTAAGTTCATGGAGAAACCGAGTAATGCATTAAGAATGGTGACATGATGTAGACGAGATCCGTTTATCTATGGTGGTATATATAGGTCCCATATTTTTATCCTTAGTAGCAACGATACATGCGTGTCGGTTCCCTTTCTGTCACTTGGATCAAGCACCGTAAGATCGAACCCACTACCGGGCACCTCTTCCTATTGCAAGATAAATAGATCAAGTTGGCCAAACAAAACCTGTCGTGGATTTGTCACGGCAGATGTCCTAGTGTGAGGACTTAGTCGTGAGGCCAACACATCTTTGTAATAGCTTGAGAGGGGTTGAGCGGAATCGAGAGACGCAACACAAGACAAAGAATTAGACAGCTCAGGCCCCAGGAAACATCATCCGGTAATAGCCCTACATGTTGTTTGTGGCTAGATCTCATTATGCTCATGAGAGAGTCATCGTATAAGCCAACTCCCCCTTTGTGTCTAGCCCTAGAGACTGTTTCTTGTCCCTCTTGGGGTGCCCTACCCCTCCTTATATATGTTGAAGGGCGGGTTACATGATTAGTCCTAGTAGGATTAGGATTACTATATTACAAGTGGAGTCCTAGTCTTGTTTCCTTTTTAGGGGAATATTCTTTATGCCTTTCCTATTAAGCCGACCCACCATCACATGAATCGGCCTTCTGGGCCTTGGGCCTTGTCATCCATCTGACCTGCCGTCGGGGTCATCAGTAAGTCACCAAATACTCGTCGGGTCTCTGTGAGCCATCACACCAGTGAACTGCCAGACACGTGTGTCGTCAATCCTCTGGCGGTTACCAATGAAATATCAACTCCGACCGGGTCATATATCCGGCCGGGTCATACCGCGGGGTATTTCCCCGACATTAGCCCCCAGTTTAATTTGGATTTATCCATGTTAAACTGATCTGCAATACAAACACAAGAGCAAATTTGACAGGTTGTGATCCGGGTTAAATATTCTTGTAATCCGGCACCTGATCATCCTTAAGTCCTTGTCATTTCCTCCTTCTAGAAAATACGGGTCAATAGGCCGGCTTCATAATCAACTTGCTTGTAGAAGAAATATTGTAAATAAAGAATCCATTTGAGTCGGTCTTCAATGCTCTGACTTGACAAAAATATTGGTCTTCAAATATTCAACTGATATTCAGCCGGCTTGAAGATATAAAACTTGCCGATTTATGATTGCCAAAATTGTTGGGTTATAAACAAATGATGCCGGGTCATGTAATTGTTGCTGATGCCGGGTTAATCTTATGATGACACCAGGTTATAAACTTCGCAGATTTCTTCGATAATAACATAATACATGATTTTCTCAAAACTGAGAATTTGAAGTTATTCCTCCCTTATATGCATATCACCTGTAGCCCCAAATGCCAGGTTGTCATGCTTGCAGCAACCGGGGACTTATAATTGCCTTATGCTCATAAAAATTTCAACCAGTGTAGCCCCCAAGGGCCGGGTCATTATGTAATAATGAGCAGGGACTTTATAAATATGATCATGTAAACTTCAACAGCAACGTGTAGCCCCCAAGGGCCGGCTCAGTAAGATATTACTGAGCTGGGACTTTGTATATTCTTCATTGATAATAACATCATATGATGTAAACTCCACCATGGGGCTTGAACCCACGTCCACAAGGTTAAGAGCTTTGTACTCTACCAACTGAGTAGTGGATCTTTCAATATAATGGACTGAGGCTTGTGTACCTTGAATTTTTGACAGGAGCAATTGGTAGCCCCCAAGGGCCGGCTCATTACAATGGGATGAGTCGGGTCTTCAATAACTTGATCAAAAAATGACTTTACAAAACCCAAATATCAAAGAACAAATATGAGGCTATAAGAGATCATGCATAAAAGAGATCAAAGAGATCAAAGAAACTCAAATACTTTCATGGATATAAAAAGATAGATCTGACCATAAACTCAAAGTTCATCGATCCCAACAAACACATCGCAAAAGAGTTACATCATATGGATCTCCAAGAGACCATTGTATTGAGAATTCAGCAAGAGAGAGAGAGAGGAAGCTATCTAGCTACTAACTACGGACCTGAAGGTCCACAAAGTACTACTCACGCATCATCAGAGAGGCACCAATGGAAGTGGTGACCCCCTCCGTGATGGTGTCTAGATTGGATCTAGTGGTTCTGGACTCTGCGGCGGCTGGATGAATATTTTGTCGACTCCCCTAGCGTTTTGGGAATATTGGGGTATTTATAGATCAAAGAGGCGGTCCTGGGGCACCCGAGGTGGGCACAACCCACCAGGGCGCGCCTGGGCCTCCTGGCGCGCCCTGGTGGGCTGTCCTCTCCTCGGGACTCCCCCAGGTGCAACCAGGGCCTAACATCTTCCTTCTGGTCCACAAATAATCTCTGTAAAGTTTCGTGGCATTTGGACTCCGTTTGATATTGATTTTCTGTGATGCAAAAAAACATGGAAAAAAACAACAACTGCCACTTGGCACTATGTCAATAAGTTAGTAGCAAAAAATGATATAAAATGACTATAAAACGATTATAAAACATCCAAGATTGACAATAAAACAACATGGAACAATAAAAAATTATAGATACGTTGGAGACATATCAGCATCCCCAAACTTAACTCCTACTCGTCCTTGAGTAGGTAAGTGATAAAAACAGAATTTTTGATGTGGAGTGCTGTTCATCATGTCATATCATATTCTTTTGTTTATAGCATGGACATTTGTACTTTTATATGATTCAAAGCAATAGTCTAGTTTTGACATAATAATTTAGATACTCAAGCATATCAACAAGCAACCATGTCTTTCAAAATATTAACGCTAAAATAAGTTATCCCTAGCGCATCATGCTCAAACATTGATCCATTCATGAAACACGCTCGAATATTAACTACACCCAATACTTAAGCATGATCATATTGCCTCCTAGTTGGTGCTTTTATATATATGAGAAGATGGGGACTCAAAATAAAAATTGCATAAAGTAAAAGATAGGCCCTTCACAGAGGGAAGTGGGGATTTGTAGAGGTGCTAGATCTGAAAGCAAAAAAATTGAGATAAAAACATTTTGGGCGGTGTATTCATCCCACCAATGAAAACGACTTAGAGTTCCCAATACTTTCCATGCATAGATATATCATAGGCGGTTCCCAAACAGGAAATAAAGTTTATTCCTTTTTCCACCATAATTTTCACTTTCCATGGCTAGCCGTATCCATGGTTGCCCTCCATACCAACACTTTCCAAGGAATTTATTATTTGACAACATAAAGTAAATTCATTTGTTTTTGCATTTCGGGACTGGGCATCCCTAATACATTTTCCTTACTCTCGTGCAATGACAAATGAATAAACACTCATCTTGAGAATAACACATCTAGCTTGGAAAATAGTAGCCACCCCTCACCGCTCCATGAGCGAAACAAGCACACAAAAAAGAAGTTTATTTTGAAAATTAGAGATGGCACATGAAAATTTGCTTAGAACGGCAAAATAATACCGCATATAGGTAGACATAGTGGACTCATGTGGCAAAACTGGTTTAAAGGATTTTGGATTCACAAGTAGAGGTCATACTTAGTGCAAAATGAAGGCTAGCAAAAGATTGGGAAGCAACCAACCAAGAAACGAATAATCTCATAAGAAAGCATTAAGCATAATTAACACCGAATAATGCACCACAAGTAGGATATAATTTTCATTGCATGATTATTGACTTTCATGCATGCATAGGGAATCTCAAACCTTAACACCAATATTCTTACTAAAGCATAATTACTCATCAAGATGACTCACATATCACATCATCATATCTCAAAACTACTACTTAGAATCAAGTTTATTTTGTCAAATGATCTTCATGACAATTTTTTTCTTTATACTTCTTGCATATCTATCACTTTGGGACTAATTTTCATGTGTTGCTCTTCATAAGCTCAAACAAATATAAGTCAAGATCAAGCATAACAAATTTTCTTTATCTCAAAATAATTTAAGTGAAGCAAGAGAAAATTTCTTCAAAATTTTACTAACTCTCAAATAAATCTAAGTGAAGCAAGAGAGAATTTCATCAAAAATAACAAGCACACCGTGCTCAAAAAGATATAAGTGAAGCAGTAGAGCAAGTTCGTTGCTCATAAAAATTTAAGTGAAGCATAGACAACAATTCTAACAAGTCAAGATATAATTTTGGCTCTCTCAAATAGGTGTGTCCAGAAAGGATTGATGACTCAAAAAAAACAAGCAAAGACACATATCATACAAGACGATCCAAGAAAAACACATATCATGTGACGAATAAAAATATAGTCTCGAGTAAAATACCGATAGTTGTTGGAAGAAAGCGGGGATGCCACTCGGGGGCATCCCCAAGCTTAGTTGGTTGCTCATTCTTGGATAATAGCTTGGGATGCCTAGGCATCCCCAAGCTTAGGCTCTTCCATCCTTCCTTCATCCATCGTAATATAACCCAAAACTGGAAAACTTCAATCACACAACACTCAACGAAGCCTTCGTGAGATCCGTTAGTATAAGAATAATAAATCACTACTATAGGTGTTGTATCGAACCAATTCATATTTTGTTTTTGTATTATATCTACTATATTCCAACTTTTATATGGCAAAAACTCATCAAAGAAAACCATAGAGCCATCAAAATAAGCACACAACACAAAGAAAATAGAATCTGTCAAAATAGAACGGTCTGTATAAATCTTACTATTTCTAATACTTCTGTAACTCGAAAAACTCTGAAAAATTAGGAAGACCTGAGTAATTTGTATATCGATCTACTGCAATTGGAATAGGTATTTTATCACTCTCTGGTAAAGATGTAAATTAATTTGGTGAGCATAAAAGTTTCTATTTTTTCAGCGAAATCAAACAACTATTGCCTAAGAAGACCCTAAAGGCTTTACTTGGCACAAACACTAATTAAAACACAAAAAACACAATCATAATAGTATCATAATTATGCTAACACTCAAAAATAGGAAGCAAAAATAAAAAATAAATTTTATTCATTGGGTTGCCTCCAACAAGTGTTATAGTTTTACGCCTTTAGCTAGGCATAAGGCAAGGTTCTATGTTTTGTCATCTTTGTCCAACTCTTCAGTCAAACACTTAGAATCCTTCAAAGATTTAACATAAAGACTTTCAATAGCAATACTTCTAGGAGTTAATTTAAAGATTTCATTCTTGCAAAAAGGGTCTCTTATCACTTCAACAAAATCAGGGTGGATACTAATCATCTTAAGATCTCCTTTATTGCTATCACTAGAAGTTACACCCTTGTTTCTGGATCTCCTACACTTTACGGGAGTTTCCTCAATAATTTTAGTGGTAGTAAAAGCCGTGCTTAGATTACTAAAGATTTCTTCCAATTTATCGATCCGAGATGGACTTTCTTCTATTCTTTCATGGATTAAGGTACCCCTCGCTTTTAACAACTTAAAAATATCGCCTGCTTTTGACCCAAGATTAGTAGCAAAATTATGCATCTTTTTATGTATAATTTCCATATGATCTTCAGTGAGTATTTTCCTGTCGATAGCATCTAGTCTTTCCATAACATGCACAAAAGTCAAAATTGTTTCATTAACCATAAGAGGTGGTGAGCCACTTAATTTCCCATAGCATTAAGAGCATCAAAAGGGGGACTCATTAAGAAATTTCCACCGGTAATTGTATCAAGGATGAATCTATACCAAGTGGTGATGCCAACATAAAAACAATGCAGAAGCACAATGGTAGATTGCTTACAGATAGATCTATTATGAGCATTGCAAATTCTATACCAAGCATCTTCTAAAATTTCTCCTCCGCTTTGTTTAAAGTTGAGAACCTCATTTTCGGGAGTGCAAGCAATAGAGGAGGAATTATCCATAATGGCAAACAAGATCTCACACACAAAAACAGCTCCGGCAAGGCCGAACGGGAAAAGAGAGGCGAATAGAACGGCAATTTTTTGTGCAGTGGGGGCGAGGAAAACGAGAGGTAAATGGTGAACAATGTAAATTGAATGGAGGTGAGATTTGTGATTAGGATCCTGGTTATGTTGAAGATCTTCCCAGGCAACGGCGCCAGAAACTCCTTTTGATGTCGCTTGAAGCTATGTCAGTATTTCCCCAAAGAGGAAGGGATGATGCAGCATAGCGGCGGTAGGTATTTTCCTCAGATATGAAACCAAGGTTATCAAACCAGTAGGAAAGCCAAGAAACACAACGTAAACAGCCCCTGCACACAGATAACAATTCCTCGCAGCCCCACGTGTTAAAGGCGTTGTCAATTCCTGTCGGGTAACGGCGCTTAAACGATGCGTGGACGGGAGAAAGTTGTGAATAGATTGAATAAATAGATCACAAATAAAATAAAGTGCAGCAAAGTATTTTTGTATTTTTGGTTTAATAGATCTGAAAATAAAGGCAAATAAAAGATAGATCACAAAGGCAAATATATGAGAAAGAAGACCCGGGGCCCTAGGTTTCACTATTGGCTTCTCTCGAGAAAAATAGTAAACAGTGGGTAAACAAATTACTGTTGGGAAATTGATAGAACCTCAAATAATTATGATGATATCCATGCAATGATCATTACATAGGCATCACGTCCAAGAGTACTAGACCGACTCCTGCCTGCATCTACTACTATTACTCCACACATCGACCGCTATCCAGCATGCATCTAGTGTATTAAGTTCATGGAAAACAAAGTAATGCAATAAGAACGATGACATGATGTAGATGAGATCCGTTTATCTATGGTGGTAGATATATATCCCATCTTTTTATCCTTAGTAGCAACGATATATACGTGTCAGTTCCCTTTTTGTCACTAGGATCAAGCACTGTAAGATCGAACCCACTACCGGGCACCTCTTCCCATTGCAAGATAAATAGATCAAATTGGCCAAACAAAACCCAAATATCGGAGAAGAAATACAAGGCTATAAGAGATCATGCATAAAAGATATCAGAGAAACTCAAATACTTTCATGGATATAAAAAGATAGATCTGATCATAAACTCAAAGTTCATCGATCCCAACAAACACACCGCAAAAGAGTTACATCATATGGATCTCCAAGAGACCGTTGTATTGAGAATTTAGCGAGAGAGAGAGAGAGAGAGAGAGAGAGAGAGAGAGAGAGAGAGAGGAAGACATCTAGCTACTAACTATGGACCCGAAGGTCTACAAAGAACTACTCACACATCATCGGAGAGGCACCAATGGAAGTGTTGAACCCCTCCGTGATGGTGTCTAGATTGGATCTGGTGGTTCTGGACTCTGCGGAGGCTGGATGAATATCTCGTCAACTCCCCTAGGGTTTTGGGAATATTGGGGTATTTATTGAGCAAAGAGGCGGTCCGGGGGCCACCCGAGGTGGGCACAAATTCTTTCATCAAGAAATTCTATTTGAGATTTAGCAACTTGTTCTAACTGAGTTAGAACCATAGAAGCATGATTTCCAACACCTCTAACATCATTTGATATTCTAAATAACAAGACACTCAAATGAGCAATCATATCATAATTGTATTTCAGTTCTTCCATAACATTTGCATTGAAGTGATCTTGTTTTCTAATATAATTTTCAAACTCATAAAGGCATTGACTAGGATGCATATTGTGAGGATTGTCATTATCATTGAATTTCATAAGAGAATTTACCTCTACCACCTTAGGTAGTGGTCCTGTATCAAGCTCATGTATTTCCTCAATAGGAGGTAAATTTTTAACATCCTCAGCTTTACTACCCGTTTCCTTCATAGATTTCTTTGCCTCTTGCATATCTTCCGAACTGAAATATAATATACCCCTCTTCTTTGGAGTTGGTTTAGGCGGTGGTTCAGGAATAGTCCAACCATCATAATTTTTCAATATGTTATTCAATAAATCTTCAGCTTGACCAACAGTTCGTTCCCTGAAAACACAACCAGCACAACTATCTAGGAAGTCCCTAGGAGCATCGCTTAGTCCATTATGGAAGATATCAAGTATTTCAGTTTTCTTAAGTGGAAGATCAGCCAAAGAATTAAGTAATTGGCAAAGCCTCCCCCAAGCTTGTGGGAGACTCTCTTCTTTGATTTGCACAAAGTTAAATATTTTATGTAAGGCGGGTTCTTTCTTATGAGAAGGAAAATATTTTTCAGAGAAGTAATAAATCATATCCTGGGGACTACGCACACAACCAGGAGCAAGAGTATTGTACCAAGCTTTAGCATCAACCTTTAGTGAGAATGGAAATAATTTGAGAATAAAGTAATAGCGAGTTTTCTCATCATGAGGAAAAAAGGGTGGCTATATCATTCAACTTAGTGAGATGTGCCACAACAGTTTCGGTTTCATAACCATGGAAAGGATCAGATTCAACCAAAGTAATTAACTCTGGGTCAACAGATAATTCATAACCCTTATCATCAATAAAGATAGGTGAAGTAGCAAACTTAGGATCACATTTCATTCTAGCATTCAGAGATTTTTCTTTATACTTGCATAATAATTTCTCTAGGTCATCTCTATCTCTGCAAGCAAGAATATCTATAGTTGTTTCTTCACTCATAACATAACCTTCCGGTACCTTAGGCAGTTCATATCTAGGAAGCCTAGTTGTAGTAGGTGTTTCTAGAGATTCAGTTTCAAGCTCATCATCAGATTCAACAACATCATGTCGTATAACTCTAGCAATTTGTTTATCAAGAAATTCACCAAGTGGCACATCATCATTAAGCAAGGTACTATCATTATCATAAGCATTATCCATAGAATGAGTAGCATCGTCAATAACTTGTGACATATTAGAATTAATAGCATGTGGTGGTGGTGCAAGTTCACTTATAACAGAATGTGAATCTAAAGTAGAACTGGATGGCAGTTCCTTACCTACCCTTGTGTTTGAGGGAAAAATCTTAGTCTTAGCATCCTTCAGATTCTTCATAGTGATAATATGATAATAATCCCAAGTGAATCGACAAATACAGCTATGCTCCCCAGCAACGGCGCCAGAAAAAGGTCTTGATAACCCACAAGTATAGGGGATTGCAATAGTTTTCGAGGGTAGAGTATTCAACCCGAATTTATAGATTCGACACGACGGGAGCCAAAGAATATTTGAAGGTATTAGCAGCTGAGTTGTCAATTGAACCACACATGCAGATTAGTTATCTGCAACAAAGTGATTAGTAGCAAAGTAGTATGATAGTTTTGATAATAGTAGCAGCAGGAACGGTAATGGTAACAGTGATAGCAGTAATTTGGTAGCAAGTGTAACAGTGATGATAGCAGTAGTAACTTAGCAAGAACAATATAGGATAAATTCGTAGGCATCGGAGCGGTGACTTGTTGGATGATATTCATCATGAGACAGTTATAACCTAGGGTGATACGCCACTACCTCCATTTCATCGGTATAATGTACGCATGTATTCCGTAAATAGTCATATGTGCTTACGGAAAAAACTTGCATGACATCTTTTGTCCTACCCTCCCGTGGTAGCGGGGTCCATATTGGAAACTAAGGGATATTAAGGCCTCCTTTTAATAGAGAACCGGAACAAAGCATTAACACATAGTGAATACATGATCTCTTCAAACTACGGTCATCACCGGGTGTGGGCCCGGCTATTGTCACTCCGGGGTTGCCGGATCATAACACGTAGTAGGTGACTATAAATTGCAAGATCAGATCTAGAAAATGGATATAATGGTGATAACATAAACGGTTCAGATCCGAAATCATGGCACCCTGGCCCAAAGTGACAAGCATTAAGCATGGCAAAGTCATAAAAAAATCAATCTAAGAACATAATGGATATTAGGGATCAAGCCCTAACAAAACTAACTCGATTACATGATGAATCTCATCCAACTCCTCACTGACCAGCGAGCCTACGAAGGAATTACTCACTCTCGGTGGGGAGCATCATGGAATTGGCGATGGGGAATGGTTGGTGATGACGAAGAACCAACACCCCACTCTCCGGAGCTCCAAACGGACTCCAGATCTGCCCTCCCAAGGAAGAACAGGGCTTGGCGGCGGCTCCGTCTCGTGGATAGCGATAATTCTTTATCCCTGATGTTGTTTCTAGAAAATAGGATTTTATAGCGTTGGTTTCAGGATCTGTGAGGCCACCAGGTGGGGACAACCCACCTGGGCGCGCCTAGTGAGGGGGGGGGCGCCCTGGTGGGTTGTGCCCACCGAGGTGCCCCCCTTCAGTAGGTCTTGGCTCCAGAAATTCTTATATATTATATAAAAATTCCCCGCAAAGTTTTGTTCCATTCCGAGGACTTTTATTTCTGCACAAAAAACAACAACATGGTAGTTCTACTAAAAACAACGTCTGTCTGGGGTTAGTTTCATTCAAATCATGCAAATTAGAGTCCAAAACAAGAGGAAAAGCGTTTGGAAAAGTATATACGTCAGAGAAATATGACGACATCGTCACGGTGGTTGGAGACACGAAGACGCGGTCTAGGCCCTCAAGCTGTCCTACAGGGCAACGGCGGCTTGACGCCATGGAGGCTCAGGAGGCCGTGGTTGCAACGAAAAAGCAGTTTTCTCTCAGGACTGAGCCGAGACAAAGCAAGTGCCTGTCGATAGCAGGGTCTTGGGCCCCACCTTCACCATAGGTGCCGACCTCCCCTCAGCCCAGGAGGACGCATTGGTTGCTTCCAGAGGGCCAACAAAGACGTATTCGCATGGGAAGCATCCGAATTGGTTGGTATCACGAGGGAGGTGATCGAGCACCACTTGATGGTACGCCCCGGTGTGAAGCAAAAGGCGCGGCATCAGGCATAAGAAAAGAAAGCGTTCATCGTCCAAGGGATCCGCGAGCTGCAAGAGGCCGGTGTGACACCCGGATTAGTTAGCGAACTTAGTGATTGTCCCCAAGAAAGGGGGAAGGAGCGCATGTGCCTCGACTTCACGAGCCTCAACAAAACTTGCCCTCAGGACCCTTTCCTGCTCGCGTGCATCGACCAAATCATGGATTTCACTACCGAGTGCGATCTGCTGTGCTTTTTTGATGCTTTCTGAGGATATCATCAAATTAATATGGCAGTAGAGGACGTCGAGTAAACAACCTTCATCTCCCTGTGTGGCGTGTATTGCTTCACCTGCATGCCCTTCGGACTACAGAATGTTGGTGCGACCTTCCAGCGGCTAATGCACATCTCACTTGGGCCACAACTGGGGAGAAATACACAGGCATACGTCAATGACATTGTGGTCAAGACACGGGAGGCAAGTGATACGCCTCCAACGTATCTATATTTGTTGATTGTTCCATGCTATTATATTATTCATCTTGGATGTTTTATAAACATTTATATGCTATTTTATATTATTTTTGGGACTAACCTATTAACCTGGAGCCCAGTGCCAGTTTCTGTTTTTTTCCTTATTTTTGAGTTTTGCAGAAAAGGAATATCAAACAGAGTCCAAATGAGATGAAAATTTATGATGATTTTTGATGGACTAGAAGAAGCCCCCGAAGCACAAGAGTTGGTCCAGAAGTGTCCTGAATCAATGACAAGGTAGTATCCACCCTGATTTTGTTGAAGTTATAAGAGATCCTTTTTGCAAGAATGAAATCTTTAAATTAACTCCTAGAAGTATTGCTATTGGAAGTCTTTATGTTAAATCTTTGAAGGATTCTAAGTGTTTGATTGAAGAGTTGGACAAAGATGACAAAACATAGAACCTTGCCTTATGCCTAGCTAAAGGCGTAAAACTATAGCGCTTGTTGGAGGCAACCCAATGAATAAAATTTACTTTTTATTTTTGCTTCCTATTTTTGAGTGTTAGAATAATTATGATACTATTATGATTGTGTTTTCTGTTTTAAGTAGTGTTTGTGCCAAGTAAAGCCTTTAGGATCTTCTTAGGCAATAGTTGTTTGATTTTGCTAAAAAAACAGAAACTTTTACGCTCACCAAATTAATTTTCATTTTTACAAGAGAGTGATAAAATACTTATTCCAATTGCAGTAGATCAATATACAAATTTCTCAGGTCTTCCTAATTTTTCAGAGTTTTTTGAGTGACAGAAGTATTCGAAATAGTAAGATTTATACAAACCGTTCTGTTTTGACAGATTCTATTTTCTTTGTGTTGTGTGCTTATTTTGATGGCTCTATGGTTTTCTTTGATGAGTTTTTTTCCATAGAAAAGTTGGAATAGAGTAGATATAATACAAAAACAAAATATGAATTGGTTCGATACAACACCTATAGTAGTGATTTATTATTCTTATACTAACGGATCTCACGAAGGCTTCGTTGAGTGTTGTGTGATTGAAGTTTTCCAGTTTTGGGTTATATTACGATGGATGAAGGAAGGATGGAAGAGCCTAAGCTTGGGGATGCCCAGCCATCTCAAGCTATTATCCAAGAATGAGCAACCAACTAAGCTTGGGGATGCCCCCGAGTGGCATCCCCGCTTTCTTCCAACAACTATCGGTATTTTACTCGAGACTATATTTTTATTCATCACATGATATGTGTTTTGCTTGGATCGTCTTGTATGATATGTGTCTTTGCTTGTTTTATTTTTTGTTTTAAGTCATCAGTCCTTTCTAGACACACCTATTTGAGAGAGCCAAAATTATATCTTGACTTGTTAGAATTGTTGTCTATGCTTCACTTAAATTTTTATGAGCAACGGACTTGTTCTAGTGCTTCACTTATATCTTTTTGAGCACGGTGTGCTTGTTATTTTTGATGAAATTCTCTCTTGCTTCACTTAGATTTATTTTAGAGTTAGTAAAATTTTGAAGAAAGTTTCTCTTGCTTCACTTAAATTATTTTGAGAGAAAGAAAATTTGTTATGCTCATGATCTTGACTTATATTTGTTTGAGCTTATGAAAAGCAACACATGAAAATTAGTCCCAAAGTGATAGATATGCAAGAAGTATAAAGAAAAAAATTGTCATGAAGATCATTTGACAAAATAAACTTGATTCTAAGTAGTAGTTTTAAGATATGATGATGTGATATGTGAGTCATCTTGATGAGTAATTATGCTTTAGTAAGAATATTGGTGTTAAGGTTTGAGATTCCCTATGCATGCATGAAAGTCAATAATCATGCAATGAAAATTATATCCTACTTGTGGTGCATTATTCGGTGTTAATTATGCTTAATGCTTGCTTATGAGATTATTCGTTTCTTGGTTGGTCGCTTCCCAATCTTTTGCTAGCCTTCATTTTGCACTAAGTATGACCTCTACTTGTGAATCCAAAATCCTTTAAACCAGTTTTGCCACATGAGTCCACTATGTCTACCTATATGCGGTATTATTTTGCCGTTCTAAGCAAATTTTCATGTGCCATCTCTAATTTTCAAAATAAACTTCTTTTTTGTGTGTTTGTTTCACTCACGGAGCGGTGAGGTGTGGCTACTATTTTCCAAGCTAGATGTGTTATTCTCAAGATGAGTGTTTATTCATTTTTCATTGCACGAGAGTAAGAAAAATGTATTAGGGATGCCCAGTCCCGAAATGCAAAAACAAATGAATTTACTTTATGTTGTCAAATAATAAATTCCTTGGAAAATGTTGGTATGGAGGGCAACCGTGGATACGGCTAGAAATGGAAAGTGAAAATTATGGTGGAAAAAGGAATAAACTTTATTTTCTGTTCGGGAACCGCCTATGATATATCTATGCATGGAAAGTATTGGGAACTCTAAGTCATTTTCATTGGTGGGATGAATACACCGCCCAAAATGTTTTTATCTCAATTTTTTTTCTTTCACCTCTAGCACCTCTACAAATCCCCACTTCCCTCTGTGAAGGGCCTATCTTTTACTTTATGCAATTTTTATTTTGAGTCCCCATCTTTTGTTATATATAAAAGCACCAACTAGGAGGCAATATGATCATGCTTAAGTATTGGGTGTAGTTAATATTCGAGCATGTTTCATGAATGGATCAATGTTTGAGCATGATGGGCTAGGGATAACTTATTTTAGCGTTAATATTTTGAAAGACATGGTTGCTTGTTGATATGCTTGAGTATCTAAATTATTATGTCAAAACTAGACTATTGCTTTGAATCATATAAAAGTACAAATGTCCATGCTATAAACAAAAGAATATGATATGACATGATGAACAACACTCCACATCAAAAATTCTGTTTTTATCACTTACCTACTCAAGGACGAGTAGGAGTTAAGCTTGGAGATGCTGATACGTCTCCAACGTATCTATAATTTTTTATTGTTCCATGTTGTTTTATTGTCAATCTTGGATGTTTTATAATCATTTTATAGTCATTTTATATCATTTTTTTCTACTAACTTATTGACATAGTGCCAAGTGGCAGTTGCTGTTTTTTTCCATGTTTTTTACATCACAGAAAATCAATATCAAACGGAGTCCAAATGCCACAAAACTTTACAGAGATTATTTGTGGACCAAAAGGAAGATGTTGGGCCCTGGTTGCACCTGGGGGGAGTCCCGAGGAGAGGACAGCCCACCACGGCGCGCCAGGAGGCCCAGGCGCGCCCTGGTGGGTTGTGCCCACCTCGGGTGCCCCAGGACCGCCTCTTTGATCTATAAATACAAAAGTCGACGAAATATTCATCCAGCCGCCGCAGAGTCCAGAACCACCAGATCCAATCTAGACACCATCACGGAGGGGGTCACCACTTTCGTTGGTGCCTCTCTTATGATGCGTGAGTAGTACTTTGTGGATCTTCGGGTACGTAGTTAGTAGCTAGATAGCTTCCTCTCTCTCTATCTCTCTCTCTCTCTCGCTGAATTCTCAATACAATGGTCTCTTGGAGATCCATATGATGTAACTCTTTTGCGGTGTGTTTGTTGGGATTGATGAACTTTGAGTTTATGATCAGATCTATCTTTTTATATCCATGAAAGTATTTGAGTTTCTTTGATCTCTTTTATGCATGATCTCTTATAGCCTCATATTTGTTCTTTGATATTTGGGTTTTGTAAAGTCATCTTTTGATCAACTTATTGAAGACCCGACTCATCCCATTGTAATGAGCCGGCCCTTGGGGGCTACCAATTGCTCCTGTCAAAAATTCAAGGTACACAAGCCTCAGTCCATTATATTGAAAGATCCACTACTCAATTGGTAGAGTACAAAGCTATTAACCTTGTGGACATGGGTTCAAGCCCCATGGTGGAGATTACATCATATGATGTTATTATCAATGAAGAATATACAAAGTCCCAGCTCTTAACCTTGTCGCTGCCTTGTGGACCCCCCTGACGTGAATCTGACGCAAAAATTCCTATAAATCCTGAAACCTCCAGAAATAAAGTTAGATCGGGTGTTCCGCCGCCGCAAGCCTCTATTGCCATGAAAAACCAATTGGGAGCCCTTTCCGGCACCCTGCTGGAGGGGGAAACCATCGCCAGAGGCCATCTTCATCATCCCGGCGCTCACCATGACGACGAGGGAGTAATTAACCCTCAGGGCTGAGGGTATATAAGTATGAGTAGCTATGTTTTGATCTCTCTCTCGTGTTCTTGATTTGGCATGATCCTGATGTACCGTGAGCTTTGTTACTATAGTTGAATCATATGGTGTTTCTCCCCCTCTACCTTCTTGTGATGAATCGAGTTTTACCTTTGAGGTTTCACTATTATCAAAATGAATACTATTATGGATTTCAGACCACTTGATGTATGTCTTGCGTGGGATACTCGTGGTGACAATGGGGCGTTCTATTGATTCACTTGATGTATGTTTTGGCACTCAATGCATGAATTCCTGACGTGACATTGGGGTAATCTATGCATAGGGGTTGATGCACCTTTTCATCCTTGTTTCTCTGGTATGAATCTTGGGGCACTCTTTGAGGTTCTTTGTGTTGGATTGAATATTATGAATCTGAAGTTTTTTGATGCATATCGTATAATTGACCCACGGATACTTGTGGTGACATTGGAGTATCTAGGTGACATTAGGGTTGATTGATGTGTGTCCTAGGGTGTTATTTTACTATGAACTCTAGGGCTATTTGTGACACTTATAGGAATAGCCCAATGGATTGATCGGAAAGAATAACTTTGATGTGGTTTCGTACCCTACAAGAAATTTCATCTTATGTTCTCCACGATAGGAACTTTGGAGTGACTTTTGTCACACATTGAGGGTTTACCTTATGATTTAATTATGTTATCATTGTTGAGAGAACTTGCACTAGTGAAAGTATGAACCCTAGGCCTTGTTTCCAAGCATTACAATGCCGTTTTTGCTCACTTTTGTTACTAGTTACCTTGCTGTTTTATATTTTCATATTACAAAACCTATATCTACCGTCCATATTACACTTGTAACACCATCTCTTCATCGAACTAGTTCACCTATACAATTTACCATTGTATTGGGTGTGTTGGGACACAAGAGACTCTTTGTTACTTGCTTGCAGGGTTGTTTGAGAGAGACCATCTTCATCCTACGCCTCCCACGGATTGATATTGTCCTACAAAACTCTGCTCTTGGAGGCCCAACACAAGTCTAGAAGAAGAAGGTTGCGTAGTAGACATCAAGCTCTTTTCTGGTGTCATTGTTGGGGAGGTTAGTGCTTGAAGGTATATCTTTAGATCATGCAATTGCATATTTTAGTTTCTTGTTTTATCACTAGTTTAGTCTATAAAATAAAACTAAAAAATGGAATTGAGGTTGCCTCATATGCTTCATCTTTTTAATGAATTTCGTGAAAATGATGGAAAGGGAACTTGTGCTCAAGTGTTAGAAGAAGACGTCTATAGAATGTTTGGCACTAAATTTTTGAATGATGAGCATGATTGCTATGTTGTTAGTATGAATTCTTTGAATATCCATGATGCTAATGATATTCAAAGCCACAATCTTGGGGATTCTATGTTTGACGAAGATGATATTTTTTGTCCCCCAAGTTTGAATGAGAAAATTTATTATGATGATAGCATGCCTTCTATTTATGATGATTATATTGATAAATGTAGATTTGGAAGAGTGTCAACTCTAGGTAATAATGATCCCACTATTTTGGAGGGTGTTGAATCTTTTCACAATATTGATGAAAGTGGATTTGGAGAGGTCATGACTTTATTTTGTGATGAATACATTATTTCGGAAGAGGTTCCAATTGATTATGAGAACAAAGTTGCTATATATGATGATTATTGTGATGACATATATGCTATAAATAATAATGATAACCATGAAACTTATCATCATGATTTTAATTTTCAATTGGATTATGCCTCACATGATAGTTATGTTGTTGAGTTTGCTCCCACTATTGCGAATGAGAAGAATTTTCCCTGTGTGGAGAGTAGTGAAATTTCTATGCTTGTGCATCATGAAAATAATGCTTTATGTGATGGTTATAATGTTGAATTAATTAATGATGCTACTGAAAGTTATTATGAGGGAGGAATATATGCTTGTAGCAGTTGCAATAATATCAAGTTTCCTCTCAATGTGTTTAAAGTTTTGAAGTCATGCTTGTTCTGCCTTCCTATGCTAGTTGATTCTTGTTCCCATAAATTGTTTGCTCACAGAATCCCTATGCATAGGAAGTGGGTTAGACTTAAATGTGCTAGTCATATGCTTCATGATGCTCCTGTTATGTTTCAACTCCTATCCTTTATGTGAGCATCATTGACATCATCATGCCTAGCTAAAAAAGGCATTCATGAAAAGCGCTTGTTGGGAGACATCATCATGCCTAGCTAAAAAGGAATTCATGAAAAGCGCTTGTTGGGAGACAACCCATGATTATGCTACTGTACCAATCATGTTTTATAGCTTTTGCTTCAATAAAGTGCCAAGTAAGACCTTTGGGATGGTCTATGGTGATAGTTAATTTGATCTTGCTAAAAAACAGAAACTTTTGCGTCAAGTAAAATAATTTTGAAAAATCACAGAAGTGTGCTTTTGATCTGAATTTTGTACAAAAGATTGATATACAAATTTCCCAGGTTTTTCGAATTTTTTCAGAATTTTTGGAGTTACAGAAGTGTGTAAAGTTTCCAGATTACTACAGACTCTGTTTTTGACAGATTCTGTTTTCTACGTGTTGTTCTCTTATTTTGATGAATCTATGAGTAGTATCGGAGGGTATGAACCATGTAGAAGTTGGAATACAATAGATATTACCCCAATTTAAATAAAGAATGTGCTCATAATAGTACCATTAGTGGTGATTTAATTTCTTATACTAGCGGATCTCATGAGATTTTCTGCTGAGTTTGTCTTGTGAAGTTTTCATGTTTTGGGTAAGGATTTGATGGACTATGGAATAAGGAGTGGCAAGAGCCTAAGCTTGGGGATGCCCATGGTTCCCCAAGGTAATATTCAAGGACAATCAAGAGCCTAAGCTTGAGGATGGCCCAAAAGGCATCTCCTCTTTCGTCTTTGTCTATCGGTAAATTTGCTTGAGGCTATATTTTTATTCACCACATGATATGTGTTTTGCTTGGAGAGTCTTGTATGATATGAGTCTTTGCTTTTTAGTTTGCCACAATCAACCCTGCTGTACACACCTTTTGAGAGGGACACGCATGAATTGTAATTTATTAGAATACTCTATGTGCTTCATATATATCTTTTGAGCTAGGCAATTTTGCTCTAGTGCTTCACCTATATCTTTTAGAGCACGGTGGTGGTTTTATTTCATAGAAATTGTTGAACTATCATGCTTCACTTATATTATTTTGAGAGTCTTTTCAAATAGCATGGTAATTTGCTTTGGTTATGAATTTAGTCCTAATATGATAGTCATCCAAGAGGGATATAATAAAAACCTTCATATAAAGTGCATTGAATACTATGAAAAGTTTGATTCCTTATGATTGTTTTGAGATGTGAGGATGGTGATATTAGAGTCATGCCAGTGAGTAATTGTTGATTGTAGAAATACTTGTGTTAAAGTTTCTGATTCCCGTGGCATGCACGTATGTTGAACCGTTATGTGATGAACTCGGAGCATGATTTATTTATTGATTGTCTTCCTTATGAGTGGCGGTTGGGGGCGAGCGATCATCTTTTCCTACCATTATATCCCCCTAGGAGCATGCGTGTACTACTTTATTTCGACGACTAATATATTTTTTGCAATAAGTATGTGAGTTCGTTATGACTAATGTTGAGTCCAAGGATTATATGCACTCTCACCCTTCCACCATTGCTAGCCTCTCTAGTACCGCGCAACTTTCGCCAGTGCCATGCACCCACCTATTACCTTGCTCAAAATAGCCACCATACCTACCTATTATGGCATTTCCATAGCCATTCCGAGATATTTTTTCATGCCAATTCCACCATTCCGTTTGTTATGACACGTTTCATCTTTGTCATATTGCTTTGCATGATCATGTAGTTGACATCGTATTTGTGGCAAAACCACCTTTCATCATTTTTCATACATGTCACTCTTGATTCATTGCACATCCCGGTACACCGCCGGAGGCATTCATATAGAGTCATATTTTGTTCTAAGTATCAAGTTGTAATTCATGAGTTGTAAGTAAATAAAAGTGTGATGATCATTATTATTAGAGCATTGTCCCATGTGAGGAAAGGTTGATGGAGACTATGATTCCCCCACAAGTCGGGATGAGCCTCCGGACGAAAAAAGGCAAAAAAAGAGGCCAATGAAGCCCACATAAAAAATGAGAAAAAAGAGAGAAGGGGCAATGTTACTACCCTTTTTCCACACTTATGCTTCAAAGTAGCACCAAGATCTTCATGATAGAGAGTCCCCTATGCCGTCACTTTCATATACTAGTGGAAATTTTTCATTATAGAATTTTTCTTGTATATTCCAACGATGGGCTTCCTCAAATTGCTCTAGGTCTTTGTGAGCAAGTAAGTTGGATGCACACCCACTTAGTTTCTTTTTGAGCTTTCATACACTTATAGCTCTAGTGCATCTGTTGCATGGCAGTCCGTACTCACTCACATTGATATCTATTGATGGGCATTTACATGGCCCGTTGATATGCATAGTTGATGTGAGACTATTTCCTTCTTTTTGTCTTCTCCACAACCACCATGTTCTATTCCACCTATAGTGCAATGTCCATGGCTCAAGCTCATGTATTGTGTGAAAGTTGAAAAGGTTTGAGAACATCAAAAGTATGAAACAATTGCTTGGCTTATCATCAGGGTTGTGCATGATTTGAATACCTTATGTGATGAAGATGGAGCATAGCCAGACTATATGATTTTGTAGGGATAACTTTCTTTGGCCATGTTATTTTGAGAAGACATGCTTGCATTATTAGTACGCTTGAAGTATTATTGTTTTTATGTCAATATTAATCTTTTATTTGAATCTTATGGATCTGAATATTCATGCCACAATAAAGAAAATTACATGGATAAATATGTAGGTAGCATTCCACATCAAAAATTCAGCTTTTTTTATCATTTACCTACTCGAGGATGAGCATGAATTAAGCTTGGTGATGCTTGATACGTCTCCAATGTATATATAATTTTTGATTGTTCCATGCTATTATATTATTCATCTTGGATGTTTTATATGCATTTATATGCTATTTTATATTATTTTTCGGACTAACCTATTAACTTAGAGCCTAGTGCGACTTTTTGTTTTTTCCTTGTTTTTGAGTTTTGTAGAAAAGGAATATCAAACGGAGTCCAACTGAGATGAAAATTTATGGTGATTTTCAATTGACCAGAAGAAGCACAAGAGTTGGGCCAAAAGAGTCCCGAGTCAACGACAATGGTGGAGGGCGTGCCCCCTACCTTGTCGTTGCCTCGTGGACCCCCCCTGACATGAAACCGACGCCAAAATTTCCTATAAATCCCGAAACCTCCAGAAATAAACCTAGATAGGGACTTCCGCCACCGCAAGCCTCTGTAGCCACGAAAAAATAATCGGGAGCCTGTTCTGGAACCCTGCCGGAGGGGGAAACCATCACCGGAGGCCATCTTCATCATCCCGACGCTCTCCATGATGAGGATGGAGTAGTTCACCCTCAGGGCTGAGGGTATGTACTAGTAGCTATGTGTTTGATCTCTCTCTTTCTCTCTCGTGTTATTGATTTTGCAGGATCTTGATGTACCGCGAGCTTTGTTACTATAGTTGAATGATATGGTCTTTATCTGCCTCTACCTCCTTGTGATGAATTGAGTTTTTACCTTTGATGTTTCACTATTATCGGATTGAATACTATTATGGATTTGAGAACACTAGATGTATGTCTTGCATAGGATACCCATGGTGACAATGGGGTGTTCTAATTATTCACTTGATGTATGTTTTGGCACTCAACTCGTGGATTCCCGAGGTAACATTGGGGTAATCTATGCATAGGGGTTGATGCACATTTTCGTCAATGTTTCTCCGGCAGGAATCTTGGGGCACTCTTTGAGGTTCTTTGTGTTGGATTGAATATTATGATTCTGAAGTTGTTTGATGCATATCATATAATTGACCCACAGATACTGCTGGTGACATTAGGGTTGATTGATGTGTGTCATATGGTGTTATTTTACTACGAACTCTAGGGCTATTTGTCACACTTATAGGAATAGCCCAATGGATTGATTGGAAAGAATAACTTTGAGGTGGTTTCGTACCCTACAAGCAATTTCATCTTATGTTCTCCGCGATAGGAACTTTGGAGTGGCTTTTGTCGCACATTGAGGGATGAGAGAAGTCCACATTTCAACCCTCAACTATCCACATGGTTTGTTTTTCAACCTCGATCTTTGAAACTAGTCGAATTTAACCCTCAACTTGTCACATAGTTCAAATAACAACCCTTGACTCAGTTTTGGGCTGGTCAAGAGGTTTTGACCAAGTCAAAGCTGACTAGGAAGCCTAGTCAGCATGCCATGTAGACATCCATCCCAATATTATCCCTCTTCTCTCTCTATTTTGTTCAAACCCCCGACCTAGTCCACCCCATCGCCGCCTGATTCACAAGGAACGCCACTGCCCGCGGCCACCACCTCTATCGCCGATGACTGGAGACTGGCGATGTTGCCACAACATTGGCAAGTTCCTTCTTCCCTCCCTCTCTTCCCCTTATGTTGCAGCAGTAGTCGGGACTTCCACTTGTCGTACTTGCTTTGCTCAGCACCCCTGTCGTCATCAAGCTTCTACCGTTCTTCCCCTCTAGCACATAGAGCCACCTATCGCCGACCTGGGGAGTGATGCCGGATAGGGGCCGGGTCGATGCATAGGACGTCGGGCCTCGTGATGCAGCGACATACAGACTAGAGCAGCAGCGACTTAGGTCCTCATGGCCGACGTGCACTGGGCCTAGGTGCTAGTGGCCAAGCAGAGAAATTACGGCGGCAGCGACAATCCTTGGGATGACGTGCGTGGCACTGCTGGGGACCGCGTTGTTAGTTCGGGGTATATTTCAACCAGTTTTGAAGTTCGGGGTTGAATTCCAAACTGACTGGTTAGTTCAGGGTTGTAATGTGCACTTTCCTCTTAAGGGATTGCCATATGATTTAATTATGTTATCATTCTTGAGAGAATTTGCACTAGTGAAAGTATGAAGCCTAGGCCTTGTTTCCAAGCATTGCAATACCGTTTTTGCTGACTTTTGTTACTAGTTACCTTGCTGTTTATATATTTTCAGATTGCGAAACCTATATCTAGCATCCATATTACACTTGTATCACCATCTCTTCGTTGAACTAGTGCACCTTTACAATTTACCATTGTATTGGGTGTGTTGGGGACACAAGAGACTCTTTGTTATTTGGTTGCATGGTTTTTTAGAGAGACCATCTTCATCCTAAGCCTCCCACGGATTGATAAACCTTAGGGCATCCACTTGAGGGAAACTTGCTACTGTCCTACAAAACTCTGCGCTTGGAGGCCCAACACGAGTCTACAAGAAGAAGGTTGCATAGTAGAACCTTGCCAAATTAGAATAGGCACCTTACTGGCTGAACAGGATAGGGCATCTGCCTTTGACTCGTGGAGCTCAGAATAGTCATTAGGATCGTATTCTGAATATGAATCTATAGGTCGGGAGCATGTGGGTTTCATTGCATCCACAATGGACCTCCATCCCTTGATGCCATGTTTTTTACCCATTGAACTGTTCCGCAATATAGTCCGATGTGTGCATTCTTATATTCATTGTAATTACGTACAATATCTATAATGCATGAAAACACAAATAGTAGTGAGATTATCTTTGTAATGCAGACGATATTGTAATATAATAGAGGCTCCCTGTAAACACTTGCGTGCTATCACTGGATTCTGATGAGAGAGCCCATGTGTGTTGTAATATGGTGAGTAGATTAATATAATCTAGCACAACTACACAAAAAATAGGCTCCCTGTCATCGATCTTTTGGGCAATGACGACAACACAGACAACGGCATGGGAATCGATCTCTGGGGCAATGTCCACAGGATGGACCGTGACACTGGAATCGATCTCTGGGGCGATGTCCATAGGATGGACAGCGGCATCGAAATCGATCTCCGGGGCGATGTCGACAGGACGGACCACGACATCGAAAACGATCTCTGGGGCGTTGTCCACAGGACAGGCCGCGACATCGGAATCATTAAGGACATCCACCGGCACCTGCACAAACCTAACATATTATAAAGCACATTGCAAATAATCAAAAACCACAACTATGGTAAGCCATTATTTTTTACCTTGTGCAGCTCACCGGGGGATCCCGTCCCTCCCGGGGCCATCTCCTCGACCTCGATGGGGCCATCACCTTGCCAGGGGAATACTGCTTCTCAATGGCGACTATCTCCTAAAACTCGGCCTGAGCCTCGCATAGATGGCCATTAGAGTTTCTGGGGTACCCACGGTGGGGCCTTTGCTGTTCTTCCAGCTTTCTTTGAGGAGTTCATCCACCAACATCGTCAACTCTTTGGAAAGTGCTTGTTTCTTGGACTTTTTCATCTCCATGGTTTGGCCCACCAACATGGTCAACTCATTGGTCGATGCTCTCTTCCTGGAGATCGCTGTCTCTAGTGGGTTGTCCGCCAGCAACTCTTTGCCTAGTGCTCCAGGATACATCAATGAACTGACAAACAAAAAGCAATTGAAAGGAAACCACAATCGCAATGAAAACGGGAAAAGAATGGGCTGTGAGAATCGGTCGGTGCTTCGTAAAAAAGAAGATTCTTGGAATGAAAATATAGTAGCATCACTGATTCGCCCACCTTTAATTCATCGGTACAGAAGAAAAATGGTAGAAGTGAGTAGCCTAGAGTGAGGTTTTCTCTACTATCTACTCTTATAAAAAGCAGAGTTGGTGATGATGGTGTGCCTACCATCCCGCACTATGGGCCGTCCGATCTATATCTAACGGATTGGAAGGAAACTATGACAATTTACCCACACTCCTCTCCACATTTGCAGATAAGGACATCCCTCGTTCATCCTTTTCTCCAACTAGATCTTGATGTTTCGTGAAATGCACGGGCATCTTGCTAGTTCTTCAAGAAAGGGGAGAAAGGGCTTCAACGAGTATTCAAGTGAAATGATGGTTGCTTCGTCCAGTCCAACTTCGAGGCCACTTTACCACTTCTGGTAAAAGGTGTGAGTTTTGTGATATGACGGGTCATGATGGCCACACCTAGGTGACTGGTGAGTCTCGACTATAGCACCACATTGTGATTTGGTGGATGGCACGCGGGCCCGGATGCTTTTGATGTCCCGCATGTAGATAGAGCGGCTAGTCATATACATACTCAATATTGTGTACCGCGACCAAGGCGGAGAGGAAAACGAGAGAACTACATATTTATTTACGGTGTAGATTCACTCATTTTACTCCATATGTACCCATCTTGGGTGTAGTCTAGTCACTTGTTGAAATC
The DNA here is from genome assembly GCF_018294505.1 of Triticum aestivum. Classification (NCBI taxonomy): domain Eukaryota; kingdom Viridiplantae; phylum Streptophyta; class Magnoliopsida; order Poales; family Poaceae; genus Triticum; species Triticum aestivum. The sequence continues at coordinate 305,397,057 of NC_057797.1, forward strand.
TCTAGAAAGGCAAATAATGTACTCATTTCTGGTTTACAGGGCTATACTAGCGATTAGTACTACAATAGTGGGCTCACGTAGCAATTTTGTCTCATGCAAGAGCCTGGCTATATGCATGCTCCAAGGCTCCGCACCACGCCCCACCCCTACACAAAGACTGCCACACGAGCATTCGCAACAACCACATTCGGGTTGCGCTTGGCTCTTCGCCTGTTCGAGAAGATGAACAATGATGTTACTACTACTACTACTACTACTACTACTTCTACAGTATTGAATCCTCTTCTGCACCGTCCACCGCGTGCGGGAGGGATAGCTTGTTGTCGTATAAGCAAAAGCATGTCCTCGTCTGGGAGCCACCACGCGCATGGGCGAGGGAGAAGGCGTGTAGTAGTAAAATCAAGCTTCTCCTCATTGTACGAGTTGACGTGACACATCATAGCACTGGCCCCACATGATTTCCTCTAAACTTGGCTAAAAGACCCACAGTGTACAATATATTTGCTGCAACCTCTAACATTTACCCCACTACAAATTAAAATATATATATTCCTGTCTTGACCAGATGACCGTGCAAACTACAATCACCAGGATGACAGGTAGGGCTAGAAGATTATTTTAATAAAAAATGCTTCAAGACGGCCTCATAGCATGGAGGCGACCCCGGCGATTTTAAGCTTAGAGGCACGGTACATGCTATCCCACACTACTCATGAAACTCCCACACACGCCTCCGACTTCCCGAAGAGGCTCTTCACCTCTTCGGGAAGTCGAACAATGATGTCGTACTAGTACAGTATGCTTCTGGCCATCTGACACTGAATGAACTGCTGCATGTCCACCACGTGCGGGAGGGAGAGCGTGTAGCGAAAGCTTCTCCTAGTCCTGCCATCCACCACGCTCATGGGCGAGGGAGGGACGCACCTTCTTTGACTTACTGCTCCTGCCTTTGGGTCTATGATAGATGGGCCCAACCGGTGGGTGGCCCACCTGTCATACTAACCAAATGTTCATGCATGTCACAAAAATTACATCTTTGAAAACTATGTTCAAATACGAATCAAACAATATAATTTTTGTTAACATGATCTAACATTTTATCAGTTAAATAGTTGGTCAAAATTTAGCACCAATTACAAAGGGGTGGGTGTGGGTTTGCGGGACAGGCCCTCTAAACAAGGCGATGCTAGATGTTCAAGCCAAACTCCACGCCGAAGCCGACGGCATCAAGAACTGCAACAAGGTGTATCTGGCGTCACGAAAGGCCATCCGGGTATGCTTCTTGTTTCTTTGTTTTTAACTCTTGTATTGCTTCGCGGGGGGGGGGGGCGTCCGCGCACCCACTGGGTGTAGTCCCCAAGTTCCGGGCCGACTACTGAGCAGGCGGCGCGGAACTCTAACTAGCAGGCTCTGAAAGCCAATATCCTTGCTGCAGGATTATCATAACCTCCGTGCGGCCGCCTACAACTCCAGGGTCCAGGAGTTGGATCAACGCGCTGCCGACTTGTCGGAGAGCCAGAGTAAGTCCTCTTCCCTTTGCGGGGGCGCGTTGGCACACCCGCGGGCTGTAGTCCCCGAGATCCGGGCGGACTGCAGATCAGTCGGGCCGGATCTTCCTGGTGACTATTCTTCTTTCTGTTGATTTTGATGACTCCTTTCTCCATGGGTGCGCGCCAGCGCACCCGCGGGCTGTAGTCCCCGAGATTCGGGCCGACTGCTGAACAGTCGGGCCGGATCTCCCCGGCGACTCTAGCCTCTTCTCTGTTGGCAACTGATGCCTTCCCTTCTTCTTTCTTCCGCATAAGCCAACGCCATCCTTCAACGGCAACTGGGTGAAGCCAACGCCGCGTTGCGTGCCAAAGAGGCGGACTGCAGCAAGCTGGCTGAAGAACGTGACCGGCTGGCCATGCAGTTGGCGGAGCAGGCAGGGCTTCTCCAGAAGGCCCAGAAGGAGATGGAGGACTAGGAGACGTGTCTTCTCGCCGAGTTCAGGATCGAACGCTCCGCCTGGACCGACAAGGAGGCGATGCTGACGGCTGGCTTTGGCGAAATCGAGGATTTGGTTGGCGGTAGGCGACCTTCTTTACTCTTCTTTTACGTCGCCGGCCTCTAGTCAAGCCGGCTTCTTTCTCTTTGTTCTGACTCTTTTGCTTAATCCTGGCAGACTTCTTTCCAGGCCACTCTGGTGCCGCCAACCAGGCTATCGAGGCCGACCGCGGAGAACGAAGGGCGGGGGGCGAAGCGATCGCTGCCAATGCCCCTCACACCCTTCGCGAGCAGCGTCTCAGCATCGAGGCCCGTCTTCGGCCGGCTCACCAAATACTGCGCCGGCTTCAGCATGTCGGCGCCCAGGTGATCGCCGCCCTGTGGCCTGACATGCCGGCACCGCGCACTCCCAGTCGGACTGTCGACTGGCTGGAGGTGGCGGCCAGCCGTCTTGAGGCCTGGAAGGGCTCCTCGGCCCGGGCTGGAGCGCGCCGGGCCTTGGAGTTCGTCAAGGCATGGTACCGTGGGCTGAGTCTAGCCCAGCTAGCCACATTCCGGCTGGAGGCTTAGGAGGAATTGGCGGTCGTTGAAGATGACCTCATCAAGCGCGTGGCGTCAATCGCCGAATACACTGACACCAGCGTCTTCGTCCCGGAGCGAGTTGAGAATGGCGCCGAGGCATCGCCAAAATGGTTCGGGCTGAACCCGGAAGACGGCAAGGATCGGCGGAGGTGATCGACTCCAGCAGCGAGGAAGAAGGCGAGGCGGAGGAGGAAGGCGAAGAGGAGGCGCCAGAGGTCGGAGCGGACGGCTAGCCCCAGTTCGACCGCGCCTCCAGCAATGAGCCACGCCCAACCGAGCTGGCTACCGCTGGAGGTGACCAAGCTTTGACTGACCAGTCAACCGCTCCACCAACTGGCGCCGCCGATTCCTCCGATCCACCGAACCCGTCCGCCGCTTCCTAGGCCGCCAGTTTATCTTTTTTGCACAATTCCACCCGCGGGTTGTATCTTAAACTTGTGTTTTGAAGATCGGCCAAGGGCCTTTGTTATGTAAATATTTTTCCGAGTTCTATCTTTTCTTGCTTGCTGCTCTTTGGGTTTTTCCTTTGCCCCGTTCCTTGGTTGTCGTCTTGCCAGCCGAACAACCACTTTTGCGGACTGTGGCTGGGTCAAGTACTTAGCTACTTCCGGGAAGGCAAGTACTTAGCCGTTTTTAGAACATTCTAGCAAGTTAAGTAGAAGCTAGCAGGCCGGATGCTCAACAGTCGGTCGTAGAAGGAGGGAAGCCGGCTTAAACTATCCACGTGCTTTGTGTCCTTAGCCATTTTTCATGTGGACACCCTTTTTGCCTTGCTCCTGCCAACAAGACAGTCGCTCTGTGAGCTGCGGCTTTTGGCAGGAGACGGCTTAAGTGCCAACACATTACTTGTCCGGCTGTAGGAAGCATTTTATAGTACAAGGCGGCAAGTCCCCGAGCTGACTAGTCGGACCCGGTGCCAAGCGGCATAAAGAAAATGACATGCTCATAGGCATAATTCCTATCATATAGATAAAAGAGGGCAGTGCCCGAGCTCTTCTTGGGGGACCCGGAGTCTTCGTACTTTAATACAAAAGGTAGCATGGTACATACTGTATCAACTGTAAAATCTTCGGAGGAGATTTGCATTCCATGGTTGCTCCGTCTCCTTGCCGGAGTCGTCCCTCTTGCGCGCTCGAGGCTTCTGAGCGTCGATCAGGTAGTAGGAGTCATTGCCCAACACCGTGCTGATGATGAAGGGGCCTTCCCAAGGCGCTGAGAGCTTGTGCTGGCCAGCTGTTCGCTGGATCAGCCGGAGCACAAGGTCTCCTTCTTGGAAAGATCTCGGCTTGACCTTCCGGTTGTAGTATCGGCGCAGGCTCTGTTGGTATAGCCTGCCCTCTTCCAGCAGATCGACACCGTCTTGATGTGCTTCTTCTGCCTCCTCTTTGGTGTACATGGTGACTCGAGGGGAGTCGAATTCTCTGTCCCTTGGGATGACGGCTTCGGCACCGTAGACGAGGAAGAAAGGCATGAAGCCGGTTGACTTGTTCGGAGTTGTGCGCAGGCTCCAGAGGGCGGCTGGCAGCTCGTCGAGCCAGCAGCCGGCCAAACGATCCATAGGCTCGACCAGTCGGGGCTTGATGCCGGACAAAATGAGGCCGTTTGCTCGCTCCACCTGGCCATTTGACTGCGGATGGGCAACGGATGCTATGTCCAATCGGATGCCCTGCGTCGCGCAGAATCGGGCCAGGGCGCCTTTGGCAAAGTTTGTGCCATTTGTCGGTGATGATAATTTGCGGTATGCCATACCAGACGGTGATGTCGGTGATGAAAGTCACAACTGTCAGACCATTCAGCTTCTTGATTGGTTTTGCTTCTTTCCACTTGGTGAACTTGTCCACCGCGACAAGTAGATGAGTCATGCCACCTCGCGCTATTTTGAATGGTCCCACCATGTCCAGGCCCCAGACAGCAAAGGGCTAGGCAATGGGAATAGTCTTGAGTGCAGAAGCCAACTGATCTGGCTTGGAATGGAACTTCTGGCACCCTTTGCATTTCTGGACCAAGTCTTTGGCGTCTTCTAGAGGAGTCGGCCAGAAAAAACCATGGTGGAAAGCTTTGGCAACAAGTGCTCTTGAAGCCGCATGGTGGCCACATTCTCCTTGATGGATGTCTTTGAGGATTGCTTGGCCTTGATCCGGCTCGACGCAGCGGTTGTAGACACCGGTGACACTGCGCCTCACAAGCTCTCTGTTGACTATGGTGTATGCTGCTGCCCGGCGTTGCACTCGCCAGGCAGAGATCTCATTAGTCGGTAGCTCTTTGTTTACCAGGAAGTTGAGGATGGGCTGGGCCCATGAAGGTGCTGCGATTTCTTTGACTGCCAGGACTGCAACTTGGACGAGGGCGGTTGGGCCGGGAGGCAGCAAGTTGGAGTCGGCTGCCGCTTGTTGGGTCGATGAAGTCCCCGGGCCGACTGCCGCAGTCCACGGGCCGGGCTCTGAAGTCCCCGGGCTAAACGCTGCAGTCCCCTGGCTAGGTTCTGAAGTCCCTGGGCCGGGTGCGAGTGCCGCTGCCCCCGGCCCGCCTGCTGGAATTCCCGTGCCGGCTGCTGGAGCTCTCAAGTCGGATCCGACTGCTTCAGGAGGAGCCGACACTAAGATAGAATCCGACTCTGGCGATGGCTTGACAGACAGCTTGAGGAGGCATTATAAGGCGATGCCGATCGGTATTGCTTGACGGGTGGAGACGATTCATGCCAAGGCATCTGCTTGCTCATTGTCATTTCTTGGCACATGGAGAAACTCGCACCCCTCAAAATATCCACTAAGTTGCTATACGAGGAAGCGGTAGCTCGCCATGTTTGCGTCTTTGGCGTCCCAGTCGCCTAATGACTGCTGGAGCACCAAGTCAGAGTCACCATAGCACAGGATCCGGCGAATGCCGAGTTCTTTGGCAAGCCGAAGCCCATGAATGAGTGCCTCATATTCAGTGACGTTGTTGGAGGCGGCAAAATGGATTTGCAGCACGTATCTGAGCTTGTCGCCTTTGGGAGAGGTGAGGATGATGTCGGCTCCCAAACCGATGCGCATCTTGGAACCATCAAAATGCTTCCGCCAATGGGTGGAGTCGGGAGCTGACGGCAGGTACTGGGTCTCGGCCCAGTTGACGAGGAAGTCGGCCAGCGCATGTGACTTGATGGCGGTGCGAGGCTGGTAGTAGATGGTGTAGGGGGCCAAATCGATGGCCCATTTGGCCACTCATCCTGAAGCATCCCGGCTTCGAATGATCTCAGCCAGTGGAGTTGTGCACACCACAGTGGTTGGGTGCTCTTGAAAATAAGGCTTCAATTTCTTGGCAGCAAAGTGCACGCCATAGCACATCTTTTGGTAGTGGGGGTAGTTTTGCTTGGAAGCTGACAGCACTTCACTGAGGTAATACACCGGTCTCGGGACTGGTAGTGCCTTGCCTTCCTCCTTGCGTTCTACCACCATGACTGTGCTGACCACTCGGCTGGTGGCGGCGATGTAGAGGAGCATGGGCTCCTTAGGAGTCGAAGCCGCCAGGACAGGTGGAGTAGTCAGCATCTTCTCGAGCTGGAGAAAAGCTTCATCCACATTGTCATTCCACTCGCAAAAAGTGGTCTTCTTCATGAGCTGGTACAGGGGAAGAGCCTTCTCTCCCAGCCGACTGATGAAACGGCTGATGGACGCGAAACAGCCGGTGAACTTCTGCACACCCAGCAGTAGGGTGGGCACTTCCATCCTCTCGATGGCCTTGATCTTCACAGGGTTGCACTCTATACCGCGCTCTGAGACCAGGAATCCAAGAAGCTGGCCGGCTGGTACTCCGAAGACGCATTTCTCCGGGTTGAGCTTGATTTGAAATCGGTGTCGGTTCTCAAAGGTCTCCTTGAGGTGTTCCAGCAGCGTTCCACGCTTCTCCGTGTTCACCACAACATCGTCCACATAAACGTGGGTGTTTTTGCCGAGCTGTTTGAGGAGGCACTTCTGCAAACAACGTTAAAACGTGGTGCCGACATTCCTCAAGCCGAACGTCATGGTCAAGTAGCAGAAGGCTCCAAATTGTGTGATGTAGGCGGTCTTCAGTCTGTCGGCCGGGTTCAACTTGATCTGGTGATACCCTGAGTATGCATCCAAGAAACTCAACAGCTCACATCCGGCTGTGGAGTCTATCACTTGGTCAATTCTCGGCAAAGCAAATGGGTCTTTGGGGCAGGCTTTGCTGAGGCTGGTGTAATCAATACACATGCGCCACTGCTTGTTTTCCTTCAGCACAAGGACTGGGTTGGCCAGCCATTCTGGAAAGAACACTTCCATGATGAAGCCGGCTGCCAACAGCCGGATTATCTCTTCTCCAACGACTCTTCTCTTCTCTTCTAACAAGCGGCGCAAGGGCTGCCTGACTGGCTTGGCATGAGACGGGACATGTAACTTGTGCTCGGTGAAATCCGTCGGAACACCCGACATGTCTTTAGGTGACCATGCAAATATGTCCCGATTCTCACAGAGGAAATCGACGAGCTCGCCTTCCTATTTGCTGTCAGGGTTTGCACCTATGATAGCGTACATCTTCGGGTGCTCCCGGTCAAAGGGTATCTTCTTTGTCTCTTTGGCCGGCTTGAACGAACTCTCGGCTTCTGACTCCTTGGGGTTGGGTGACATCTCTAGTTGCTTGCCTGCCATTGCCACAACTCGGTCAAGGAGCCGCTTCTCGGCCGCAATCACGAGGGATTCGGCAAGCCGACTGCTATCTGCCGCACAAGCGGACGACTTCTTGTAGTCCACGGCTATGGTCAGAATTCCCTTAGAACTCGGTATCTTCATCTTGAGGTAAGCGTAGTGGGGGACCGCCATGAACTTGGCCAGTGCAGGCTGGCCAAGTAGTGCATGGTATGGGCTCTCGAGGTCCACCACCTCAAACCAGACTGGCTCTCGTCGAAAGTGATCCTTGTCTCCAAAGAGGATGTCTATCTGCATCTTGCCGATTGGTGAGCAGGAAAGGCCAGGAACTATGCCATGGAATAAAGTTCGACTGAGCTGAAGCGGCCTTTGTTCGATTCCTAACTTCTCCATGGTATCTTTGTACAGAATGTTGATGCTGCTGCCGCCATCTATCAGAAATCGGGAAAACCGAGCAGCTCGCCTATCAGTGGCAAAGGTGGCTTCTAGGACCAGGGCGTAGGAGCCGGGGTTGGGCATTACTTCCGGGTGGTCAGCTCTGCTCCAGCTGATGGGCTTCTCGGACCAATGCATGAACTTAGGGGTCTCCGATGCCACTGCATTCACTTCTTGTTGTCGTTATCGTCTGCTGTGCTTATCGTCGGCCATGCTGGTGAACACGACATAAGCTCCCTGCTCTTTAGGGTACTCGTCTTGTATGGCGAACAGTTTGGTAATGGCCACGCACACTTCTGCTGCACCGAGCCAAGGCGGCTGGGCCCAGCGGGAGCCGGTGTGCCGCCCACAGCGCGGTCCATCTCGCGTCGGTAGGGTTCCGACAGGCATCTCATGCTAGCCAGCTTCTTGGCACCCTCGATGAGCTGGATGCGGCATGCTTCCAGCATATAGGCGTTGACGTCTTCTACGATGGGCCCCGTCAGGTCTTGTAGTGCCGCATTGAGCGGATCGTGAGAACCTCCGCCGGAGTGTTCGCTGTGGCCGATGACAAGCACTTCCGTGATGGTGCTTTTGCCACATTTCACGCAAGGGGGCGGCTCGTCGTAGACCACCATGTTGGTGAGGAATGCGTCAAGTGATGCAGTGTCGGAATCGACAAGCATCGGGTCCGTGGAGCCAACGGATTCCAAGTCCGCAGCGGGCTCGCTGGCTACATGGAGCTGGTTAAGGAGTCTGACGTCGCGGCTTTCAGGGCCATCATTGCCCGCATCGGACGCCGGCTCGTCAGAGAGGCGAACCTCGCCAACCAGGTCGGCGAGGCAACTCGTCGTGCAGGCGATCTTCACGCCACGCAGCGCGTCGACACAGACGCCGTCTGGCATGCCGGGCTGGCTATGCTTGCCAGGGAGGAAAAGGGTTCCCGTCCAGAACGGGTCTCCGGACGACGGTGCACCTCGCCCCATAGTGGGTGCCAAATATCGGGGGTTGGGTGCAACATATGGCAAAGGATGGCTTATGTAACGTCCCGAGACCTTTGTGCCAGGTGTCTTCCAATTATTCGCTGTTGTTGCCTTGTCATTTGTTTGCGTGTCTTGCATTTCATATCATGTCATCATGTGCATCACGTTTCCATACATGTTTGTCTCATGCATCCGTGCATTTTCCCCGTTGTCCATTTCGCAATCCAACACTCCTATGTCCTCTGGCGCGCCCTTTTGCCTGTTTTCGTGTGCGGGTGTTAAACGTTCTCCGATTGGACTGAGACTTGCCAAGCGGCCTTGGTATGCTACCTGTAGACCGCCTGTCAAGTTTCGTGCCATTTGGAGTTTGTTTGATACTCCAACGGTTAACTGAGGAACCGTAAAGGCCTCGTGTGTGTAGCTGCCCAACACCTCTCCAAAGTGGCCCAAAACCCATCCAAGCCTCCTCCTTCCTCTCGATCTTTCGATCACGATCGTGTGGCCGAAAACCGCTCCTCATTTGGACTCTCCTAGCTCCCTCTACCTATATATTTGTGATCCTCTCCGAAATTTCGTGTAGTACAAACCCTAGCGTCTTCCTCCTCGCGCCGCCGGACATGTCCGCCGGACACGTCGCTATAGCCAATCGTGCACCGCCACCTCAGCAGAGCCGCTGCTCCAAGCCAGTGGCATCGCGCCACGTGTCCTGCTCCACCTCGCCAGCTTCCCCGCAGCCGCACGGGACTGTGAGCCCACGGCCGGCCCGCGCAGGCTCGGATCCCCGCCACCGCGCCCGTTCCAGTTTCCCGCTCGAGGGGAGGAGCCCCTCGATCCTGCAGCTCGTAGCCGGCCTTGCCGGGGCCTGCTGTGCCGCCGCCAGGGATCATCTCTCAGGCGAGCTCTCCGCCGCCTGGCCTTCTCCCTTCCTCCCCGTGCTCTCTCTCATGCCGTCTCTCTCCTTCGCAGGGCAACCACCACCATGGAGCCTCGGCTCGCCTAGTACCCCGCCCGCCGCCGCCGATGGCCGGATCCACCGGTTCCCGGCCGGATCTGCCCGTTCCCGCCTTGCTCTGGTCTTCTCCTCACCGCCCTTCCGACCGGTGCCGGCGCCGTCCTGCCATGGCCGCCTCCCCTGCTCGAGCAGGAGGAGGACGAACACCCGCTCGGGCTGCCTCCTTCGTCTTGTGGGCCCAGCCCAGCTCCGGTGGCCCACCTCCTCGCCGGCCTGCCTCACTTCCTCCTCTCTAGGCCGAGCCCATATGGTGAGCGCCGCCCTCTATTCTCCGCCCAATGCACGCTTTAGATATTCAGCGCCCGCCTGTTTTTTTTTCAAACGGCTAAGTCCCGAGGATCTCAGTAATTTTATGCCCCTGCTCATCGCATCATAACTTCATCATCGTTCCTCCGATTCGTGCGTGTGGCATATCAAATTGTTCGTCTCGATGTCCTCTTCATTTCATTCCATTGCACCATGCTTGTTTGAGTTTATATTGATGCCCTAAATGCTGTTGCAAGAGTACTATGTAATGTTAGTGTTTGTTTCTTAACAGATTATGGACATTTGTCATTTTTGCCATGATTAATGTGTGCCTCCTATGAGTATGAGCTCTACATGTGTTTCGTTATATGCCATGCCATCTTTACAGGGGTATATGGCATGTATTTTTGTGATCAATGTGGTGACTAGCACAAGCATGCAAAGTAGCACTCGTGATGTTGCTGATTTTAGGGACTTAGAATTCTTCTAAGTCATTTTCCTGCTGTTATTTTCATGCCATGTATTCATGTTGCTACAGAGTGATCCATGCCTCTTTTGAGCTTGTTAAGTAAGGATGATTTTGCAATATTGTTATGCTCTATCCATCCGTGCCTTTGTTTGCAATTATGGAGTCCCCTAGCATTACTCAATCTTGGTCTACATTTGCTACAAAATGTTCCTGGCAGATTGTTTACGTGTTAATCAATTTTGCCAAGGTTGTTGTAGTTGATCCATGCATGCTATGAGATGGTTCTTTCCATTTTTAGCTTATTGATCATGTCTTCTTGCTGGGTGTATGCTTATTATGTCATGCAATGCCTTGTGGTGAGTGCATCGAGCTCGCAAACATGCCTTCGTAATTATGTTTATGCCATGTCTAGTTTTCTGCTAAGTCTGAATCTGTTAACGAAACTTGCTATGTTTACATGGTTTCCATTGTATTTTCTGATTCCTTTTGGCTTATGGTCAGTAAGGGACTTTTGTTATATGCTTTGAGTAGATTTATGCCATGCCTTGCTTTGCCATGATATGTTCCTGTAGCATGTTGTTATCTTGCTCTAAACATTGATTCCTGATGTTAAGTCTGAGATGCTGTTATCTTTTGCTCTTTTGCCATGCTTGTTTGAACCTGTTATTGTGTGATTTAGCCTTAGCTCAGTGTTCATCTTTTGTCAAGCATCTTGAATAGTTCACTGCCATGTGCTTTGTTGCTATGTTGGAGTGCAGTAGCTTAGTTTCTTGTTGTATTCTAGATGGCATCATGCTGTTAATCGCAGCTTTGTGCCATTATTGTTTTGCTTGCCATTTGCAAACCGTGCATCTGATTCATCTTTCCAGCGGCACTCTTGGTTTTCCAAGTTGAGGCCTGGTTCAATCTTTCCCTTACGGAGCACGCATATGCATTGCATAACACATCCCACATATCAAGCCATGTTTTGCATCATGTTGCTTGCGCATTGCACCGTGGTTGATTGTCGTTTCCTTTGCTTGTGTTCTTGCTTTGGGTAGAGCCGGGAGAAGAGTTCGTGTTCGAGGTACCCGTTGAGTACGCTTACGAGGATCAAGCTTTCGTCTTCTCGGAGAACTTTGAAGGCAAGATGACCATACCCTCGAAATCACTTCTATCTTTGCTTGCTAGTTGCTCGCTCTTTTGATATGCCTATGTTGCGATACCTACCACTTGCTATATCATGACTCCCATAATGCCATGTCAAACCTCTAACCCACCTTGTCCTAGCAAACCGTTGTTTGGCTATGTTACCACCTTGCTCAGCCCCTCTTATAGCGTTGTTAGTTGCAGGTGAAGATGGAGTTTGTTCCTTATTGGAACATGGATATTTGTTGGGATATCACAATATCTCTTATTTAATTAATGCATCTATATACTTGGTAAAGGGTGGAAGGCTCGGCCTTATGCCTGGTGTTTTGTTCCACTCTTGCCGCCCTAGTTTCCGTCATACCGGTGTTATGTTCCTTGATTTTGCGTTCGTTACGCGGTCGGGTTATAATGGGAACCCCTTGACAGTTCGCCTTGAATAAAACTCCTCCAGCAAGGCCCAACCTTGGTTTTACCATTTGCACTAACAACCTATCACCTTCCCTTGGGTTCTGCAGACTCAAGGGTCATCTTTATTTTAACCCCCTCGGGCCAGTGCTTCTCTAAGTGTTGGTCCGAAACGGGCAGCCTGCGGGGCCACCTCGGGGAAACTTGAGGGTTGGTTTTACTCGTAGCTTGACCTATCTGGTGTTTCCCTGAGAACGAAATATGTGCAGCTCCTATCAGGATGTCAGCGCATCGGGCGGCTTTGCTGGTCTTGTTTTACCATTGTCGAAATGTCTTGTAACCGGGATTCCGAGCCTAATCGGGTCTTCCTGGGAGAAGAAATATCCTTCGTTGATCGTGAGAGCTTGTGATGGGCGAAGTTGGGACACCCCTGCAGGGTTTTAAACTTTCGAAAGCCGTGCCCACGGTTATGGGCAGATGGGAATTTGTTAATGTCCGGTTGTAGAGAACTTGACACTTAACTTAATTAAAATGCATCAACCGCGTGTGTAGCCATGATGGTCTCTTTCCGGTGGAGTCCGGGAAGTGAACACGGTGTTGGAGTTATGCTTGAACGTAAGTAGTTTCAGGATCACTTCTTGATCACTTCAAGTTTCACGACCATGCCTTACCTTCTCTTCTCGCTCTCAGTTGCGTAAGTTAGCCACCAGTTTGCAGTGATGCTAGCACTTGCTGCAGCTCCACCTCACTACCTTTTTCCTACCCTTAAGCTTAAATAGTCTTGATCGCGAGGGTGTGAGATTGCTGAGTCCCCGTGACTCACAGATTATTTCCAAAACCAGTTTGCAGGTGCCGATGATACCGTGCAGGTGACACAACCGAGCTCAAGGAGGAGCTCGATGAAGATCTTGTTCATTGTGTTGTTTTGTTTCAGTTGATCAGTAGTGGAGCCCAGTCGGGACGATCGGGGATCTGTAGCATTAGGGGTGGTCTTCTTTTATTTCGGTTCCGTAGTCGGACCTTGATTGTATTCTGAATGATGTAATGCTTTATTCATGTATTGTGTGAAGTGGCGATTGTAAGCCAACTCTGTACCTCTTTCTTATTCAGTACATGGGATGTGTAAAGATTACCCCTCGTGCGACATGCCTACAATGCGGTTATGCCTCTAAGTCGTGCTCCGACACGTGGGAGATATAGCCGCATCGTGGGTGTAACAGCTTATCATGGTGGGTGCAATTAGAACGTCGCCAGTGCATGGAAACGGGATGAGGCGTAGACATGAACGCCGGCGTACTTCACCTAGGTTCGGGGCTCTCCTAGGAATAACACCCCTAGTCCGGCCCTGCGCGGCCTCCGCATGATCACTAAGACACAAGTGGTACAATGGTGCTCCTCGAGCTGTTTGCTAGAGGTGGGAGAGGGCAAGGCTGGCTCTCTAGTCCCCTAGGTCTAAGTCTAGTCCTAACAGGTTAAGAACCCTTTGCATGGGTGCCCTGGGGGTTTATATAGACCTACCCCCCAGGGGTACAATGGTAATACAGCCGGGCATAGGGCCCGGCTGTCAGTCTCTTTATCCGCCGGCTTCTCTGCCGTCTGTTGGGGACCGCCGCCTGGTGGGCCCCGCCGACTGTCAGGTACAGGGCCGATAGGCCACCTCCGCCACTCTCGGGTCTTGTCGGCTGCTGATCACTGTAGCCGTGACACTGATGACGTAGGCTTGGTCAGGGGATCGTGGTTACAGCTCTGCCGCCTGGCGGGCAATTACTATAGCCACTCTGTGTCTCGTTTGGTTAGTGGCGTGTGGGACCCGAGGAAGGGGCGAGCCGACTGCTAGGGGCCGACCTCCCTCGGGTCCAACTAGTCGGGCTCTAGCCGTCTTGCAGGATCTCGCTGATTGCTGGGCCCCGTCGTCCTTGGGTCGTACCGACAGGCCGTCATGGGAGCAGTGCTCCGCCTACTTGTGGTGATGTCAGGAGTGGCGTGGCAACAGTGCCACGCCGGGTGGAGATCTCCGCCGGTATGGTGCACTGTGGCCATGCCCGGCCCTGGATTGGGGGGGAGGATGGTCTACACTGTAGCCACCCCTGTCTTGTCTTTCTTGATGAGGGCGCGAGCTTTGTTGGCGCCATGGGCCGACTGCTAGGTGCCAGCTTCTCTAGAAGCCGCCAACTGGCAGCCGGCTATTCCTTTAGCCGGCCACCAGAAGGTGGCACTTCATCTTGGTGCCTTGAGGGGTGCAGCTAGCCCCGATGTCTTGAAAGGTTATGGGCCTCGGGTTAGCCTACCCGTGGCCCATTACTCGGACACAATCACCTCAATTTACTTGTATAACATGGACAAATTCCACTTTTCTTTAGTACTTAGCAAACTTATCATCTCTACTCTTGTAAAAAACGAGTTGGTGATGATGGTGTGCCTACCATCTTAGAATATAGACCTTCCGATCTATATCTGATGGGTAGAAAGCAAACTATGACAATTTTACAAAAGATACCCGCACCTCTCTCCACATTTCCAGATAAGGCCTTGCCTCGTTCATCCTTATCTCCCACAACCTCATTGCTGAGCAATTAAAAAAGAAGTCTCTAGAAGAAACATGGTGGCCGCTGCCACCTGCCGGCGTTGTCCATCCCCATGCCTCCGCCCAGTACGACCACCAGTCACCACCACGCTCCACTCCTCCTCACCTTATCTCTCATCTTTAATTTTTTCGATGAAATTCTCGAGATACCATTTTTCCGATAAAATTCTCGAGAAATCATTAGTTTTTACACATGGGATTACTCCTGCATGGGTCAATCACAACAGGTGTTTTGTAAAAAAATACATCTTGATGTTCCATGCAATGCACGGGCATGTTGCTAGTAATTGTATAACACAAATCACGAGCAGGAATTGACATTTTTTACACAACCACATTAACATGGCCACGTAAATCACTAGCTAAAGTGTAATACCATTATACTTATATCCCGATGCAAAAGGTTGAGTACATGACCGAAGAGTAGAGTCGCACACACGCACTCCGTCTCTCAGAATCTCACACACACACCAGTTACGTGCCGCCACTTAAGAAGACACGTATGTTACAATTCGTGCACCCGTGGGTACACGTGATGGTGCGCATTTATCTAAGCTAGACGGCGAACCCAAACAATAGCTGCATTCATTCCCCTCCCACCGCCTCTTCTCTGGTCGGCGTCGCCCGGTAGCCATGGCCCGGCGGAAGGTAACGACATACACCATACACCCGCCGGAGCGGCGCTTTAATTTGGAAATTTTAGTGGTCATGCATGCATCTTTTTGTGCTAGCACTCCTATATAAGTACGACCGGTCGTTTCCCACGGACATGCGCGGGTGGTGGAAGAGGAAGGAGAAGGGAAGCGAGCTATGGTGTAACGTTTTTACCACAATTTCTTACGAAACTGAGTGCAATAATAGTGTAGTTTTGCAAACTACCAGTACTACACCTGAAACGGTTCAAAACCAATACCACCACCACGCCTACGTCTGACCACCCTAGCCGACCCAACCCCCCTCCCTTGCCAGCGCACGATTCCCGCGTGAAACATTCAACGTCGCTATAGATCGTCAGTGTCGCATTAATGCCAGGCCAGAGCGGAGGCGACCTCTCCGGCTTTGAAGCAACACGACGGACGCGAGAGCACCGCTTCCCGGTGCACGCGACTGCTCCGCTTCAAGGCTAGCCATAGTTTGGATGAGTCTCCATCATGGGGAACCACACTAGCTGTGATGATATGGACTCCCGCTGCCCACAGTTATGAATCATTCCATCTATGAAGAACACATGGGACTGGAACTATGAGACGGACATGTACCCAGGAGTGGACGTATGAACCTGAGTAATGTAGTGCAGTAAGAGAAGTAGAAAGGCACAAATCTTACATTCTTAAGAAGTTGATCCCCACCACTACCAATTCTGTCCACATGGACAACGTCCACATCAGCTGCATGCCACATCAGTGTTCACATGAGGCTTAACATGCATGTGATGCCATGTCATCCTACCGTTACCATCTCATAGATCTTTTCTTTATCCTGGAAAAAATAGATCTTTTCTTTATCAATAAAATGTTCGATTTAGTGTGCATCGCTCCTCTTCCATCTTCTATAGCCGATGATACACATCGTCTTCCATCTTTCATAACGGACGCAACATCTTCTTATCCTCAACCCCCTGTTTGGTATGCACATCTCCTCACTCCAATCGAAATCTTTAATAACCTCCATCAGCCATCCGCACCACCCAAGCCAGCGGCAATCTCTTCCTCCATGCCACCCAAGACGGAGGTATTCTCTTCATGCGTCCACACAGGTGGTGCCTGCCTTAACCGTCCGTCCGTGCTAGCCAAACCGGCCGCACAACCGCCAGCCACCAATGTCTAAAGTGGCGCTCCTCCATTGACGTAAGTGCGGCCGCCTCGCCGCAACCTCATGGCGCAGCACGCCTTAGTTTCTATGTCCCTCCAAAGCATCTGGATCCATTCCCTTCCTGTAGTATTGTTGTTTGGGATGGCCCTGTGCACCCGCCTCTCTTTGATTTAGATGCAGGCCGGCCGCATGCTGCTGGCAATACGGTAGTTCTTACTCCATTGAACCCAACGAGGTAATCATGCATGTTTCTTCTATGTCTGAGCATTCAGACCCTTAATGTTGCATTCTATTTCCTTCTCCTTCCTTTATTTTTGTTCTCCGGGATGGCCCATCTAGTTGCCTCTCTTGATTCATGTTCAACCTTCCGACTGCCAGCAATTCGGCATTGTTGCTAGATTTTTGCTGCATTTGTATTCTTGTACACATATTAACTCTTTGAATTTTGTGACGAGATAATTCGCTGTAGATTTCTTACGGCTAATGTAGCTACTTCGTAATTATCTCTATACTACACTGCTACTGTCCGGATGTACTAGCAATAACTTGGTTTGTTTGTGTATGCTTGCAGGTATACAGTCCAGTCTCCACTTTCTGTTATATTTTACCCAAAGCAATATGACCTCACACAACAGTGGACTGCTATTGAATCATAATCTCACATGTGAATGATTGACAATTTTTTCTCTAATCTTGATTGGGGCTAGTATTTATAACTGCAAAACTTTGCTCACTTTCATGTTTGTTGCTTGGACTTCTCACACCTGTAATTTGTTTTAATTTATAAATTGTTTTAATTTTCAAACATATCATTCATCAATTATGAAACACTAAAGTAAAGATTGGCTTCAACATTATCTCTGTATTATCCTATGATCGGGGTGTTCTAGCAAGAAAAAGATTTATTCATTTGTGCTTGCATGTATACAATGCACTCTACACATTTTTATATTAACCCATATCAATATGACACAAACACTGACCCTGATAACCTCTCTACACTTGAATAAGGATGTCAAATACAACTGACAAAAGATTTTCCTGTACTGTAATCTTGATCATTGAAAAAATTCAGTCACTTTTAGGCAGGTACTTAACTTAATCTTATTCATCTGAGTTAACTGGTACCTGTTCGCAACATTGTACCAATTTTGTGTCATTGCAAAATAACATGTGCACTTAACTTTTGCTCACTCCTTTTACACCCATGCAATTCTACACATGCTTATTTTTATATACTAATAGGTCACTGCAGGTTGGGTTATCTGTTTGTGAACTTATATTTTTCTTTTAATTCAAACTATGTTTTCTCAATGCTAGCAGAACTCCTTAGATTATACATCTTCAGAGTCTTGTTTTTGCACACGAGAATATATCTTAAGAGCCCATTGTGAGCCATTAACTCCGCAGAAAATGCTAGCTGCCAATACAAATTCTTTAGCTATCAACAGTGTGATCAATAGTATGCACAATCTCACCACACAGAATTTGCTGAGATGCCGGATGCTCTACCTTTGTATTTCCATCGTCCGCACTCCAGGATGAACGCCTCTGAAATCCTCACGTCACTCTTCCATTAGTTCTGCCAAAAAGGCACAGTAGATACATGCACGAAATGAATCTGCTCAAGGATTCTACAAAACGAAAAGTATGTGTAACTATCACAAGGAAATCTCAGGGTGAAGACTATAGTAACCAGCTGCCACATGAACATCACATTATCACTATTGGCTGCATAAAAAAAGTGAATGACACATCCAAGACATTTCCAGCAACGAGGACCCGGCAAAAGGAATTTGATACATATTTGCTCCTCTGCTAATTAACACACATTTATAAACAATATATTTATTCTACATATAACCACATTTATAATTATACTGTACTAAGTACTTGGATTCAATATAACTTTTGTTACTATACACTTCTTAAAATTTTCCCTCAACTCAAACCACGTGTAATTGCATTGCCAACTTACTATGGTTCTCTACGAATATCATGGTATTTTAATCTTTGAATCGTTAACAGATTGGTTCTCTAAAATTCATCCTCAAATACCCGCAGCAACGCGCGGGGAATCATCTAGTAGTATGAACATGCGTGGCGTATAGGCATTTGTCTCTTACTACCACTAAATGTTGTACGTGCAATGCACGGTGATGTTATGGAGTACGTGCCTAAGTACTATACTACTACTATATTAATTGTAGGCATATATTAGGTTTTATATTTGTTTACGTGTATGCCCCGAGACATTCCAACTAGACTTGTCTTTCTCTCCGGGTCGCACTTTGTATAGTTCATACCACTAGTAGTACTACGTGTGGTCTCCGACCCAGAAGCGGAAGAAGTTGAGACACCCTACCACGTTGTTCATGTCCCACTTCTTTCGTTGACGTGTGGGACATCCAGCACGTGCTGTGTTTGGCACTCCTTCATCGTAAGAGTTGAAACGCTAGCATTAATCAAAAACAAAAAATAAATATAAATCAACAATGATACTATACCACGCGGTTTCCTTGCTCCTCGATATCAGAAAGAATACTTCTATTCGCCGACATGTGGGACGTCGACCATCCTGGTCCACTTGCCATGCACGTAGAACTCCAAGGGAGAGTCACCCCGGTCGTCGTGCTACAGTAATAATGACTAATGAGCCGTCAAATCACAGGCCCAACCTTTCCCACTGTGAAGTTGCTCGGACGAAGGAACCATCTTGACATCATTGAATTTAGCTTCTTGAAGAAAACTACTATACCAGCAGTACTGCTAGCTACAGTAGTTACTCCAACAGAGGCCTCCTTTGGTCCATAGGATAGGAATTTTATAGGAATATGAAAATCATAGGAAGTGAGATGACATGTATCTTAATTCCTATAGAGAAAGAGATGTCATTTGATGCATAGGATAGGAATTTTTCCATTGAGTCTAGGCTAATGTACTGGTAATTTCCTCTAAAACCTATAGTAGTAACTCGTACAGGTACATGCTCATAATTAATTAAACAAACGTACGGGCGACACAGACACACACACTAACTACTAGTACTACTACTTCTTACATGATGGTCAGACACCGTCATTCTCCTTCCCGGCTTTGTCGGCGACACCCCACCATGCTTGGATCTTCGCCGACCTCTCCGCAGCAGCGCGTGCATCCTCTTATTTCTTGTGGCGGCGGGCCTCCCTTTTCTTGAGTGCTTTCTAACTTTTCCGCTCCCTCTATGCGGCTTTGGCCGCCTCTTGCTCTACCGCCCATTCATCCATGGCAGCTTCAAATTCCTCCCACGTAGGTGTGAGGTCGTGAGCGGCGACACTGCGGGATGCCATCGCTTCCCTACCATTTTGTGTTCGACCGTGGGCGGTGAGGATCTCGGTGCGGTGGGATGCCATCGCTTCCTTACCGATTAGTGTGCGGCACGGTGGCATAAATGACGTTTGGTGAGAACTATGGGGTGGAATGGCTGGACAACCGTATAGTGCATTGGTTTGTCAAGAGCTCAAGGACAGAAAACGAACGAAATTTGGATTCCCCTTCAATCCTGCTCATTTGTTACCAAGTAAAATGCATTGGCGGTCATCGAACTTGTCTTGATAGCTCACTTTGATCATTGTATACAAGATATGGTGATTATACAGTCAATGGCTCAGCGTATAACTTTGTATTTGTCTGGTTGACCAGTCAAATAGTCCGCATGCGCCTCATCAGCTCATGTTCTTTATCTATCTATCTATATGGGCCTACCTATTAGTGGCGAAAGAAATAAAAACGAAAATTATGCATATGTGAAGAATCAAACCACAGACTCGTCACTTCAATGCACACTCGTCAGCCAAATGAAAATGAAATACTTTGCATTAAATGCACAAACCAATTTTTTTATATTATACGTGATGCACACATTAGCACACACCTTCCATAGAGGCAAGTAGCATGTACGCGTGCAGACACTCACACTCACGTCGTCAAACCATGCTAATGCATGCACATCGCCCTCTCAATCAAAGTCATGCTCATGGCGCAACGCAAACGGCGAGCCCGTCACATGCGCCCCTTGGCGATGCCTGACATTACTGTTTATGCGTTTGCTGGAGGCCTCCGCGAACACCGAGCATGTATTCACCTGGCTCAACACCCACGGTCATACTCGTGACTTGGTGCCTTGCTCATGTATATCATCCATAACAATGACAATCTATAAAACAGCCTAGCTAGAGAGGGTACTATGGTACCTATATATGTATCGTGAGCGACTGATCATAGTGCCAGTACACATGAGTGTGTGTCTGATCGATTCATCCATTATTCGTAAGGTATGCATGGTTGTGTGGTTTCTAATGGTGGTCGTCGAAGGCTAGCTGGCGACAAGAGAGGTTGCATGGACGCCTGGTTGTCAATACATTTTGCATACGCTTCAAAGGCTCGTCATCCATGAGTTCACATTTTACCGCCACGCCAGCGTCTGACCGCCCTGGCCTACCGAACGATCCTACCAAAGATGATATCTTTTGCCCTTTTGCCATTCTTGTTTGAACCTGCTCTTGTGTATTTTAGCCGTAGCTCAGTGTTCATCTTTTGTCAAGCATCTCGAGTAGATCACTGCCATGTGCTTTGTTGATATGTTGGAGTGCAGTAGCTTAGTTTCTTGTTGCATTATAGATGGCATCGTGCTGTTAATCGCGGAATTGTGCCATTATTGTTTTGCTTGCCATTTGCAAACCGTGCATCCGATTCCGGTGATCTTTATATCGATTTCGACCGAAATCAACTCATCTTTCCAGTGGCACGCTTGACATGCCAAGTTGAGGCCTGGTTAAATCTTTTCCTTCCGGAGCATGCATATGCATTGCATATCTCATCCCGCATATCATGTCATGTTTTGCAGCATGTTGCTTGTGCATTGCACCGTGGTTGATTGTTGCTTCCTTCTCTTGTGTTCTTGCTTGGGTAGAGCTGGGACATGATTACGTGATCGAGGAACCCGTTGAGTACGCTTATGAGGATCAAGCTTACGTCAACTCGGAGAACTTTGCAGGCAAGATGACCATACCCTTGAAATCACTTCTATCTTTGCTTGCTAGTTGCTTGCTCTTTCGCTACGCCGCGATACCTAACACTTGCTATATCATGCCTCCCATATTGCCATGTCAAGCTTCTAACCCACCTTTCCTAGCAAACCGTTGTTTGGCTATGTTACCACTTTGCTCGGCCCCTATTATAGCGTTGCTAGTTGCAGGTGAAGATGAAGTTTGTTCCATGTTGGAACATGGATATTGTTGGGATATCATTATTATATCATGTTTACTTTAATGCACCTATATACTTGGTAAAGGGTGGAAGGCTCGACCTTATGCCTGGTGTTTTGTTACACATTTGCCGCCCTAGTTTCCGTCATACCGGTGTTATGTTCCTTGATATTGGGTTCCTTACGTGGTTGGGTTATAATGGGAACCCCTTGAAAGTTCGCTTTGAATAAAACTCCTCCAGCAAGGCCCAACCTTGGTTTTACCATTTGCCACATAAGCCTTTTTCCCTTGGGTTCTGCAGACTCAAGGGTCATCTTTATTTTAAACCCCCCGGGCCAGTGCTCCTCTGAGTGTTGGTCCAAACTAGAGTCCTTTGCAGCGCCACCTTGAGGAAACTTGAGGTTTGGTTTTATTTGTACGAAGTGCTCATCTGGTGGGCCCTGAGAACGAGATACATGCGACTCCTATCGGGATTTGTCGGCACATCGGGCGGCTTTGCTGTTCTTGTTTTACCATTGTCGAGATGTCTTGTAACCGGGAGTCCGAGTCTGATCGGGTGTTTCTGGTAGAAGGAATATCCTTCATTGACCGTGAGAGCTTGTGATGGGCTAAGTTGGGACACCCCTGCAGGGTTTTGAACTTTCGAAAGTCGTTCCCGCGGTTATGGGCAGACGGGAATTTGTTAATGTCCGGTTGTAGAGAACCTGGCACTTAACTAAATTAAAATGAATCAACTGCGTGTGTAGCCGTGATGGACTCTTTTCGGCGGAATATGGGAAGTGAACACTGTTCTTGTGTTATGCTTGATCGTAAGTAGTTTCAGGATCACTTCTTGATCATTTCTAGTTCACGACCGTGCTTTGCTTCTCTTCTCTCTCTCATTTGCGTAAGTTAGCCACCATATATGCTAGTGCTTGCTGCAGCTCCACCTCACTACCTTTTCCTACCCATAAGCTTAAATAGTCTTGATCTCGCGGGTGTGAGATTGCTGAGTCATCGCGACTCACAGATACTTCCAAACAGTTGCAGGTGCCGATGATACTAGTGCAGGTGACGCAACCCAGCTCAAGTGGGAGCTCGATGAAGATCTTGATCGTAGTCTTGTTTCGTTTCAAGTTGATCAGTAGTGGAGCCAGTCGAGGCGATCTGGGACCTAGCATTAGGGGTGGTCTTTCTTTACTTTGGTTCCGTAGTCGGACCTTGATTGTATTCTGGATGATGTAATGCTATATCTATGTATTGTGTGAAGTGGCGATTGTAAGCCAACTCTTTATCTCTTTCTTATTCAGTACATGGGATGTGTTAATATTACCCCTCTTGCGACATGCCTACTATGGGGTTATGCCTCTAAGTCATGCTCCGACACGTGGGAGATATAGCCACATCGTGGGTGTTACAAGTTGGTAATCAGAGCCTTCCCCGACTTAGGAGCCCCTGCTTGATCGACTTGCTGGCGTTCTTGAGTCCAGAAAATGTTTTGAGTCTTATAGGATTATATATATCAAAGAGCAGGATTCTTGTTACTCCTCAGTCCCTTCGTCGCTCTGGTGAGGCCTCCTGGCGTAGAGTTTTGACTTTTCTATTCTCAAATTTCACGATTTTTTTAGGATCACGCGGGTATCTTGGAATCGTTCCGATATTCTTGTGACGAGAACATTGTTCTTGGTGCCTCCTGACATTTAGGGGTTGTGGCAGTGTCCCGGGGATTTGAGCTCTGAGGTGTTGTCGTCACAATTTTATCGTTGCAGTTCTGGATACCTGAGTTTCACCGACATCGAAAATCTCCTTTATGCAGTTGTTGGTGAGATAACCTCGACGCCACCCAGTACTGGGGCAGGAGTTCAGGAGTATTTCCATAACTCGTATAATGGATGCTTTTCGAAGGTTGAGGTAAACTATTTCCAAAGGTTTCTTGGTTATGTGTTGAAGGATGGATACAGCTGGATGTAGGATTTGTTAGTTTCGGTGAGATATTATGCTTCCCCTATATCCCCAACACCCGATTGCATAACCAGAAAGTTTCGGGAGTTTATAAGTGGGAATTCAAGTAGCTCATAGGAATTCTTTCCTACAGACACATGATACGATATGGGATCTATCATACATTTGTTTTTGGCTTATTTTGCAAACCAATCCTTTGTTTTATTTTGAATTGTGGTATTCGAGTTGCTTCAATGTCAAGTTTTGATTCCATACCTTTCCTAAGCCGTGTTCTCATACTCCTATGTGAATACCAATCCTTCATGATAATCGAGATTGTCATGTCCATCCTTTTTCAAATGGCGTGTTTCTCTTCAAGTGGATCCGATCTTTTTCATCCGAAAGATCAACTCTAAGTATTCTCAACGGTGTTCGTTTCATTCGTCCCAAGTTGTCTTTGTTTTTCCCGCCCTCCCATCCCTTTTTCTTCAAGGACTCAGATTTCGTAATCAAGTATCCATCTTATTGATGTGAAGTCTCTCCATTCTTTTCCGCCAATATTCTTATCTGGAGATTCTCAGGAAGATACTAACGAAGCTTCAAGTTTATCAATTTTCGTTCTTTCTTCTCTGATGGGATAAGTCAAGTTTTCGGTGTTGACCATAGTCCCTTCATCGCTTCAAATGCTTTCCCATGCCGGTGCACCTCTTAATCATCCACTCTTGCTATTCTATTGTTCCTGAGTGCTGAAGATATCTCAGAAGGCTCGTCTTGTCATTCAAGATCCATTAAAGCTCTTTTTGAGGATGTTATCTCATTCAAGCCATTTAATTTAACCGGTGCAATCTCCTTTTCAAGTAATCATTCAACAGTGTTTCTTTTGAGTGGGCCCTAACCCACAGGTCTTTTTCCCAGGATCTTACCTAACTCTTGTAATTTTACCGGAGCTATTCTCAAATCTTCTAAAGTTTGACGTAAGGATGAATTATCATCAGTCAAATGCCTTTCTCCATGAACTTTAAAATTCTTTTCATTATTGATTCAACATTATATTCTTCATTATCCCGGAGTATCTCAACAATTCATGGTGGTGTTTCTCAGCGTCATTCTCAACATTCGTGATTCTAGCTTGTTGCCATCCTCTCATAATTGTTTTCGATTGTGGGAATTCTTTTCACCCATCCGGAGCAGTTCAGGAGACTTTTCGGTTTGATTCTCTGAAGCCCATCATTTCAGAATATTTATTCTTTCTCACCTTTCGGATACCATTCTCCAAATCTTACCGGTGCATCATTCAAGTATTCACTAATCATCTCGGGATCTCTTTGTTCACTTGTATCTAAATTCCCTAAAGTATCTTCATTCGTTCTCTAATACTTCCAGGTGTTCCTTTATCTTTTCTTCAATCATTTTTCAATTCTTACGTTTGTTCGTTCAAGATTTCCCTTCCTTCTTTATAATATTAATTTATTCGTTGTCTCAATCCTACCGGTGGTCCATTGAGTTTATGCTCTATCTCTCTTAATCCTTTCAACGAGAATAAGTAGTTTGGCAAACCCATTGCTTTTCATCAATTTAATTGGTGAAGGATACGCATAATGTAATTCTTATTCTTGTTTCATCCAAGTGATTAATTCCTTATTCCGGAGGTTCATCAAAATTCTTGATTTCAATTGTTTCATCTTTTTCTTTTCCCGGAGTTCCAACCTCTATCAGTTATCTCGTCGTGAAGCACCATCTAAATCATCGCAAGGCTTCACCTTGCGTTTTCAATTTCTTTTTCCTTTCGTTTGATCAATCTTTTATTACCCGAGTTCTTCATGGAGGTTCTACATGATGGTTCCACAAGGATTTAATTTCTTCTCGGAGTGTTCAATGAGATTCTTTCCAGAGGAGTTCAAGCATTCTTCATCCTGCATCCCAAAGTGCAATTCTTTCTATCTTATTTTTTCAGGTGGTGTTATGTCTTTCTTGACAATTTTCCCTTCATTTTTCATGATTCAAAAGTTATCAGGAATGAGATATTTAAACCCATCACTTTCCTCCTTGGAATTATCTTGGGTTATATTTCACCTAAAGCTTTCCCTAAGGATTGTTACTATTTATGGTGCTTATCAATGAACCAAGTTCTTCAGTTACCCTCCTAGTGAAAATAAGCTTCTCGTCTTCTTGTTCATATCAATCCAATCTTTTGTTTTCCGTTAGTGGTAGAATTTCACCTCATAATTTTGAGATGTCTTCCATAAGCCACATCAAGCTTATCCTTTCGTTGTTGATAATCCAACAACTCCGTTCTAGCATATGTTGTAAGAATGCTCTCTCAAGATCTTGTTTCCTTCCGTTCATTCCATTCCATTCATTCATTTCTTCTGGAGGCATTGTGTTGTTGCTCTCTTCTCTCATCATCTCGAGTTGTGAGGATCGTGTTCTTTTCATGCTTATCCATTTAATCGGAGTGTTGTGTCATCTCTTCAAGTTCTTTTCATCTTATCAAGTTTCATATCACTTTTCAACCGGAGTGTTGTCCAAATTTGTTCTTCCTTGTTCCTCTTTTCTAACAGATTATTTTCATCTTTGCTCATCTCCGTTGTATTATTTTCTCGAAGTTGTTCAACCTCTCAAGGTTCTTTGGTTTCACTCGTTTGGCAAACAAGAAACTTAGCTTACCTCTTATCTTCCTCTTCCTTTTCCCTCTGGTGCCATCCTAGATCTCGGGATGAGATCCTCTCGTAGTGGTGGAGTGTTGTAACGCCCCGAGACTGTTGCACCAGGTGTCTTCCAGTTTCTCGATGTTGTTGCCTTGTCATTTGTTTGCATGTCATGCATTTCATCTCATGTCATCATGTGCATCACATTTGCATACGTGTTCGTCGCATGCATCCGAGCATTTTCCCTGTTGTCCGTTTTGCAATCTGACACTCCTATGTCCTCCGGCGCCCCTCTTGCCTCTTTTCGTGTGCGGGTGTTAAACATTCTCGGAATGGACCGAGATTTTCCAAGAGGCCTTGGTTCACCGCCGGTAGACCGCCTGTCAAGTTTCGTGCCATTTGGAGTTCGTTTGATACTCCAACGGTTAACTGGGGAACCGTAAAGGCCTCGTGTGTGTTGTAGCCCAACACCCCTCCAAAGTGGCCCAAACCCATCCAAACCCCCTCCATCCTCTCGGTCGTTCGATCACGATCGTGTGGCCAAAAACCGCTCCTCATTTGGACTCACCTAGCTCCCTCTACCTATATATTTGCACCTTCCCCCGAAAATTCATGGACGAAACCCTAACCTTATTCCTCCTTGCACCGCTGGACAAAAATCACGCGCTGGACAAGTCCGCGCCGCCGTCCGCGTCCAACCGGAGACCGCCACCTGTCCTGCCACCGCCCTACCACCGTGTGGCCCGGGGAAGCCCATCGCGGGCCAGCTCGGGCCCGGATCTGCGTGCCACCACCCGTGCCCGGCGACCCTCGCCGCGTCCCCGCCCGCTGGCGTCGTCTTCACCGCCGCCCTTCGCGGGCGCAACTCGCCGCACCTCCTGTCGCCCGCTTGCATCACCTAGCCGGCCGACGCCTGCCTCGCCGCTCCACCAGGCGCTCCGCCGGTGCTGCGCTGCCCATCCCCGTCGCGTGCCTCGCCGGCGCGCCCCGCTCCTTCCGCCGGCGAACCTCGCCACCGGCGCCGCCATACCTCGCCGGAGGTCCCCGCCGCCTGGATCTGGAGGTGGACCTGATCCACCACCTCCTCCAACCAAACACCCCCGCGCCTTGGACCGCTCCATCCCAATCCCCTTCGTCCAACTTTTCAGAGGGTATATTTTCCACTATGTCCCAGATCTGTAATGTTTTATGCACCTGTTCAACATGCCATAACTCCTCATCCGTAGATCTGTTTTGCATGCATGATATATCAAAATGTTCATATGGATGTGCTCTTCATTTTGTTCCATTGTCCCATGCTTGCTTGAGTCCATCTTGATGCCCAAATAGTTGATGCAAGAGTGCTATAAAATGTTAGGTGCTGTTTCTTAGTAGAGTATGAGCATTTGTCATTTTTGTTGCATTTGATGTGTGCATCTTATGGGCATGAGCTCTACATGTGTTTTGGACTATCCCATGGCATCTTTACAGGGGTGTATTCCATGTATTTTTTTATCAATGTGGTGACTAGCACAAGCATGCAAAGTAGATCTCGTTATATTGCTGATTTCAGAGAATTATAATTTCACTAAGTCATTTCCCTACTGTTATTTTTATGCCATGTATTCATGTTGCTACAGTGATATCCATGCTTCTTTTGAGTATGTTCCGTAAGGATGATTTGGACATATGGTTGTGCTCTATCCATCCATGTTCCTGTTTGTATTTATGGAGTGCCCTAGCATGACTCAATCATGCTCTACTTTTGCTATAAAATGTTCCTGGCAGGTTGTTTACGTGTTAATCAATTTTGCAAAGGTTGTTGTAGTTGATCCATGCATGCTATGAGATTGTTCTTGCCATGGTTAGCTTCTTAATCATGTCTTCTTGCTGGTAGTATGATTATTTTGTCATGCAATGCCTTGTGTTGAGTGAATCGATCTCGCAAACATGCCTTCATAATTCTGTTTACGCCATGCCCAGTTTTCTGCAAAGTCTGAATTTGTTAACGAAACTTGCTATGTTTACATGGGTGCCATCATATCTTCTGATCCTGTTTCGCTTATGGTCAGTAAGGGACTTTTGTTATATGCTTTGAGTAGATGCATGCCATGCCTTGTTTTGCTATGTCATGTTCCTATAGCATGTTGTTATCTTGCTCTAAACATTGCTTCCTGATGTTAATTCCTGCCATGTTACTATTTTGACTAAGTCTGTGAAGCTGATATATTTTGCCCTTTTGCCATGCTTGTTTGAACCTTCTCTTGTGTGTTTTAGCCATATCTCACTGTTCATATTTTGTTAAGAATCTCGCGAAGATCACTGCCATGTGCTTTGTAGCTATGTTGGATTGCAGTAGCTTAGTTTCTCGTTGCATTCTAGATGGCATCGTGCTGTTAATCGCAGAATTGTGCCATTATTGTTTTGCTTGCCATTTGCAAACCGTGCATCCGATTCCGGTGGTCTTTATATCGATTTCGACCGAAATCAACTCATCTTTCCAGTGGCATGCATGATTTGCCAAGTTGAGGTCTGGTTCAATCTTTTCCTTCCAGAGCACGCATATGCATTGCATATCTCATCCCGCATATCACGTCATGTTTTGCATCATGTTGCTTGCGCATTGCATCATGGTTGATTGTTGTTTCCTTCGCTTGTGCTCTTGCTTGGGTAGAGCTGGGAGACGATTACGTGATCGAGGAACGCGTTGAGTACGCTTATGAGGATCAACCTTATGTCAACTCGGAGAACTTTGCAGGGAAGATGACCATACCCTCAAAATCACTTCTATCTTTGCTTGCTACTTGCTCGCTCTTTTGCTACGCCGCGATAACTACCACTTGCTATATCATGCCTCCCATATTGCCATGTCAAGCCTCTAACCCACCTTTCCTAGCAAACCGTTGTTTGGCTATGTTACCGCTTTGCTCAGCCCCTCTTATAGCGTTGCTAGTTGCAGGTGAAGATGAAGTTTGTTCCATGTTCGAACATGGATATTGTTGGGATATCATTAGTATATCTTGTTTACTTTAATGCACCTATATATATTTGGTAAAGGGTGGAAGGCTCGACCTTATTCCTGGTGTTTTGTTGCACTATTGCCACCCTAGTTTCCGTCATACCGGTGTTATGTTCCTTGATTTTGCGTTCCTTACACGGTTGGGTTATAATGGGAACCCCATGACAGTTAGATTTGAATAAAACTCCTCCAGCAAGGCCCAACCTTGGTTTTACCATTTGCGACCTAAGCCTTTTTCCCTTTGGTTCTGCAGACTCAAGGGTCATCTTTATTTTAAACCCCTCGGGCTAGTGCTCCGCTGAGTGTTGGTCCAAACTAGAGTCCTTTGCAGCGCCACCTCGGGGAAACTCGAGATTTGGTTTTAGTTGTACAGAGCGCTCATCCGGTGTGCCTTGAGAATGAGATACGTGCGACTCCTATCGGGATTTGTCGGCACATCGGGCGGCTTTGCTGGTCTTGTTTTACCATTGTCAAGATGTCTTGTAACCGGGATTCCGAGTATTGTCGGGTCTTCCTGGGAGAAGGAATATCCTTCATTGACCGTGAGAGCTTGTGATGGGCTAAGTTGGGACACCCCTGCTGGGTTTTGAACTTTCGAAAGCCGTGCCCGCGGTTATCGGCAGATGGGAATTTGTTAATGTCCAGTTGTAGAGAACCTGACACTTAACTTAATTAAAATGAATCAACCGCGTGTGTAGCCGTCATGGTCTCTTTTTGGCGGAGTCCGGGAAGTGAACACGGTTCTTGTATTATGCTTGATCGTAAGTAGTTTTAGGATCACTTCTAGTTCACGATCGTGCTTTGCTTCTCTTCTCGCTCTCATTTGCCTAAGTTAGCCACCATATATGCTAGTGCTTGCTGCAGCTCCACCTCACTACCTTTTCCTACCCATAAGCTTAAATAGTCTTGATCTCGTGGGTGTGAGATTGCTGAGTCCTCGTGACACAGATACTACCAAACAGTTGCAGGTGACGCAACCCAGCTCAAGTGGGAGCTCGATGAAGATCTTGATCGTAGTCTTGTTTCGTTTCCAGTTGATCAGTAGTGGAGCCCAGTCGGGGCGATCGGGGACCTAGCATTCGGGGTGGTCTTTCTTTACTTTGGTTCTGTAGTCGGACCTTGATTGTATTCTGGATGACGTAATGATATATATTTGTATTGTATGAAGTGGCGATTGTAAGCCAACTCTTTATCTCTTTCTTATTCAGTACATGGGATGTGTAAAGATTACCCCTCTTGCGGTTATGCCTCTAAGTCGTGCTCCGACACGTGGGAGATATAGTCGCATCGTGGGTGTTACACTGATTAAATAAACTAATACCTCTATTTAAGGAAGACTACTATGTTGCTAACTTCACCCATTAAGATAATGAGGGTGCTTCTATTTGTTAGTGTATGTTTCATCAACTAGTCCCACTATTACAGTAATCTCACTCCCTCAATATATGTACCAACAGGGATGCTCGATTTTGGTGGAACTGCACGAAAACTTTGGGTGCTTCATTGCCTTGACTACTTCCTTCCTTTCCTGTTAGTCGCTTATCTCGGCTTGCTTCCTTCCTTTGCTATCAGTAGCTTCGCTTATCTCGGCTTCCAAGGAAATAGTAATTGATAAGCTACCTCACACAGGTTGTACTAGTCTTTATCCTGATTATTGTGCTTGTCATATGTATTGGTAATTTGGTATTGTGCTACTATTTGCCGATTTCATAAAGGAGTAACTTGGAGACTAAACTCGCAGGGAAATCATTATATTGGTCGATTTCAGTAGAACTTCACAAAAAGATTAGATGGATATATACTTATGCTGCTGCTATGTACTTCAAAGTTCACTCAGACAAGCATCGATGTTGACAAGAAAAAGTGCCTATATTTATTCTAGTATTAACCGGCGTAAACCAGTTGTCAAACTCCAAGTACTAGGAGAGTGAACATCAAAAATATTGCTTGGTGCATAGCCCAGTCTTTGGTCCCAACTTGTGCCTTTTGGTTATCGGCACATATGGTAGCGAACTGTATGGCATGGAGTCTAAAGATTCCAAAGAAGTTGGTTGACGCATATATTCATCTGGCACTTAATCAGTCTGCACGCAAGGGATGCTCCATTTTAGTTGAACTGCACAAAAAATTTGGATGGTTCATTTTCTCAACCGCCTCCTTTCTTGTCTGCAATGTAGAATTTTGGCGAGGTACAGGACCAAGTTGAGCCAGTAAACTAGTTGGATGAAAGTAGTGGCCAAGTTGCTCAAACCTCCCTCGGCATGAGGCCACTATTTGAGGATAAACCTACAAGGAAACTTCATATTGTTTGTGCTACCTCTTATGTACTCGAAAGTTTACTCGTATAAGCATTAATTTTAGCAAGAAGTACCTCTGACTGAACACCATTTACCACTCTAGGTAATTAAAGTTCGTCCATGGATGATATTGTCTATGATCTAAATCATTTGGATGCATAAACATACTGAACATGTGTATATCTGAATCTTTTTGTGAATTATCTATGCATATTGTCGTGTGGTCTATCAATCATTTGGATGCATAGACATGCTGAACTTGTGTATATATGAATCTTTTAAGTTTTTGATTGTGAATGTTGGCTATGAATATGTACGTGTCCTACAAACCTGAGTTTGATACTAATGTTTTAACTTTTCTGTTGTACTTGTGTGTGAACTTGTTAGTATGTCTATTGTGGGATTTGTGACGTGTGGGTGTCAACGGCACACCTTCTTCCCAAGAAGAATTGCACCTACTTTGTTAGGGTAGGAACGGCGCATCAACTCTTTTTAATCTTTTTGCTCTGTCTTACCCCCTCCCCCGCTCAAATCCTACCGTAATGTTTTCGGCCTCAAAACAGACATAGTACTGCATTGTCTTTGGGGCTTGATGAAAAATCGAGTGCTGGTTTCTGTAGGTTGTCCCGCCCAACAAATGGGCTGCAGGTCCACTGGGGAATGGGAGGCTAAAAATACAAGTTGTATGGTGTAGAGGCAAGTAAAAAACGCCATCGAGAGCCATCCACTGAAGAAGAAAAATCGCATCTGATGTGTTTCTCCATCGCACCGCCGGCCCCCTCTTTCATCCAGTTCGCTCCATTCCCCAACCGGCACCATGGGACGAAAGTTTATTACCCCCTCGCGCCTGTCAAGGGATTGAAGAAGCGCGGCATCGAATCCAACACCGGTGATGGCTGCTTGTCCATGTGATTTTCAGATAAGAAACTGCATGTTTCAGAGGTAGAGCAATTAAATCAACATGCACTTTTCAAACATGGATAACAGAATGTTGGAAATTTTATTCATGGTAAAAAATGGAACTAACAACAAGTTAACATCATGCTGACCAACATTCATGTATAGCACATCTTCATATGATGCAAAGTCAAAAAGATATGCTATTTTCAAAATGGCAAGAGAATGTTTTTTTAAACTGGGAATGGCAAGACAATGTTGAATGTGTGAGAAACTAGGTAAACTAGGGATGGAATTTTGGCAAGTGTTAGATATTTTTCAACTGCACCAGTTGGAATCGAACCCGGGCAGTATAGCTTTTGGGTGAGAGGGTTGCAGCCATCGGGCTAGTGCGGTATGTTCGAAAGAATGAAGGCGGCTTCCCCGGCTCTGCTTCTTTCCCATCCTTGTGCACTCACCGAGGCGCCACCGTATGTCGTTGTCAACATGCTCAACAAATGAGAGGAATCCGGAGAGGACTGTACACCAAGAAACTGACAGTGGGGACTCACCAGGTCCAAGCCGTACGCAAGCAAGTGCCCCATTGGAAAAAAAGCTTCCTCCTAATTGTATACTGATGTTGGGGCCCATGGGTTTGTCAACCTTAGTCAATAAACGAAATAAAATTCCAACGATGACTATCATCGGGGAGTTTTTTTTCTAGGGGTATCGAGGATCTTTTTTTGGTTGTGCGAAAGGGATATCTTGGATCTAGCTGGTATCAATTTTTTCAAGAGGGTGAACAAGTATCAGCTAGGTGTAGGTTTTTTTTAATATGTGTAGCCCACGACATTGGAAGACAGTGGTTTCAACTTATTTTTTGAGGTCCATACCGGCCTATGGGCCTCCCAGCGTAGGTTTTACTTTTTCTTAAAGACCGGCAACCTATTGTTTTTTAATAAAACGAAGATCTCTGTTCTATTTATCTATATATAAGAATAATAATGTTGTGTCCAATTTATGTTTTCCCTTCTAACCACATTATATATATTTATATTATTACTATTATCGTATATTTTATAGAGACTTACATATACATTATAAAAACATCCCACGTGTCATTAACTTATAAAAGTAGATGTTTAACAGAAGTTGGCAAGGAAAATCCTGGTTGTTTTTGACTCACAGGCAAGGAAAATCCTGGTGATTGCGTACAAAAGCTTGCGAAGATTTTAAGGACCAATGTAATAATAACACACTCATTTTGGATTTGAGCAATAACTTGCTAATTTGTTAATTTTATATATAAAAATGTGTCGCTCCAGTTTATTTTTTGATATTAATTGCTCCTTCTAACCTAACATTATATATGGAACGAGCCCAGCTAATTCATGTATTTCAAGAAAGTGCAAATGGTCTGAGATTTCATAGAAATATTAAATGGGCTGCATTGACGCAAATGTACTGTAAATTCTAGAAAATATGGGTTAAATATATGCCACATTTTTGTAGGCTGAGATGTGGGCCAATAGGTCGAAACGTACGTAAGGCATTGTCAACTTGGTCAACAAATGATTATGACATCCATAGCCATTGGATTTATATCCAACGGCCGACATGCACCTTTAATCTCTTGTCTTCATCCTCCAGCGTCGCCGGGACTGCCTGGTCCGGCCTCCGGCGGCTAGTGGCTCTTCTTAGCATGCACTACTGCGAAACGCTACCCCACCGCCGACCAGGCTATCCCTCCACCCCTCCACACCTCCTGTTATTCTCCAACGACTGCAGCCCCACGCGGCACCAGAACTAGTTATAACCCTTGTACTCCTCTCAATCTGCGACTCCACTGCCACGTCTTCCCATCTCCGGGACGTTCCCTTCTGGGGCCTCGCCGTCATCCACCGCCTCGCGGCGCTCGGCGCGGCGTTGTAAACAAATGAGAGTCGTCGGAAGAGGACTGTACGTGGAGAGCCTGATGACCAGGACCCACGAGGTCCACGGTCGCACCCAAGGAAAGTTCCACCTTATTAATCTGGAAAAAATGTTTCCTCCCCCTGATAGCTGGGACCCACCAGCTGTATCTTTGCACGAAAGGAAGTGCCTCCTTGTTATGCGAAAAAAAACTATTTCCTCCCATTGATAGCTGGGACCCGTCAAATTTGGTGGCTTACTTGTGGGCCTACTAAGCGGACGTGTACGCAGGGCTTTGTCAACTTTATCAACAAATGATTCTAGCAGCTGGACCGTTAGATGTTAATCCAACAGTTGTGCTCCTTCTTCAACCTCTGTTCTTGCTCCTGTCACCCGTGGGTGGCACTGCGGCAGTGCTGCCGCGCACCCGAACTAGTCAAGGTTCCCACTTCTCTCCATCTGCGACTCGGCTGTCGCGTCTTCCCCATCTCTGGGTCATGTTCATTCGGAGCCAACCGACTTGGACGGAATAGCCGATCGAAACGAGGCCTGGCGTACCGTAGAATGGAGGAAATGGACTTGTGTTCGACCGACCACGGTCGAAAAAGGATCATGTTCATCGAGAGGGGTCTGGCATACTGCAAAACGGAGGAAACGGACTTCTCTTGGACCTCCTACGATCGAAACGGGGTCCTATTGATTGGGAGGGGTGTGGCGTACCGCAAAACGTAGGAAATGAACTTGTGTTGGAGAGCTACGGTTGAAACGGGGGTCCTGTTCATTGGGAGGGGTGTGGCATACTGCAAAATGGACTCCACGGGATATTGTTCAGCTCCATCGTCGACCTCCTCCAGCCTCCACGGGCTACTGTTCATCCACCGGCGACCTCCTCCAGCCTCCACATGTGACTATTCATCCACGATGTCTCCCCACCTGCCTCCACCAGCCACTATTCATCCATGGGCTCCTGTTCATCCAGCCTCCACCGCTCCTCCACCAGCTACTGTTCAACCAGCCCTCTTCACGGGGTCCTGTTCAACCACCCCTCCATGGGATATTGTTCATCCAGCCCTCCACCAGCTACTGTTCGACCAGCCCTCCACGGGATCCTGTTCATCCAGCCCTCCATGGGGTCCTGTTCATCCACGCCTACAGGCTCGATCGGGGTCCTATTAATCCAGCAGCAACGGCCTCTAGTACCACGGGGTCCTTCCCATCCAAGCCCTCCCCCACCCACCGGGAACTGTTCACCCACCCACCCCCAGCAATGCTCACTGTTCATCAAGAAGAAACATCGATTAGCTTCAATTATCAGCAGTAGCGAAGGAATCACTCGGGTTCAGTTAACAGCAAGGGATCGATTGGGGTTTAGTAACGTAGCCAGTGCAATCACTCCGGTTCGGTTAGAGCCCAACGCCTCACTCGGGTTCAGTTAGAGTGTGATGCCTTGCACACATGCGTGTACGTGTACGAGAGAAACATGCAAACCTCTGTGCATCGCTCGGCCCCAATCACCCACCGTAACCGGGAACTCCTTGATATTTTCCTCGCCCTCGCTTCCACCACGGTTTTTTCCGTCATGGAAGGCCCAAAGAATGTCATGCAGCCATGTCTCCGGCCCGCCCAGGACGAAAAGCCCATTTTCTGTCATGATTTTTTTCATAGAAGTAGGAGCCCACCACATCTAGGATGATACCGGGTTTTGTCACAATTATCGTCATAGAAATGTCATAGGCATGACAAAAAAAATCGTTCGGCCCAAAATGCCATGGGTGTGTCTTTTTTTGTAGTGAGGGCATCCCGCCGCGAGCCTTAGAGGCCTGGCGTCTTTGAGGAAAGGCTCATCAAGCCATCGGCAGCATCTCCGAATGCAGGCCCGGCGCTGCTCCGGGAGGAGCCGCCACCGGCCCCATCCTTAGGGGCCCTGGCCTGTGGCCCGACCTCAGGAGCCTGCCTACTCTTGGCCCTGGAACCTCAGGCAGGCTGCTGGATTGAGAAGTTCAAGGCGTACCTGCTCCGTGGAGTCTTACTTGAGAAAGAGGAAGACTCGGAGCGCGCGGTCTGCCAAGCCACTGCTTATTGCTTGCAGGACGACGAGCTGTACCGAAGACGCCCCAACAATGTCTCGTTGTAGTGCACATTCGAAGAATAGGGGCGCGAGCTGCTGGCCGACATCCATGGCGGGGATTGTAGACACCACTCCTCGTCGCGCACCCTCATGGGCAAGGTGTTCTGCAGCGGGTTCTACTAGCCTACGGCGCTCAACGATGCGACCTATCTGGTGCGATCGTGCGAGGCCTGCCAGTTCCACGCCAAGCAGATTCACCAGCCCGCACAAGGTCTCCAGACCAACCTGCTCTCATGGCCCTTTGTAGTATGGGGGCTGGATATCCTGGGCCCATTTCCTCAGGTAGCCGTCAGATACCGCTACCTCTACGTCGCCATTGACAAGTTCACCAAGTTGGCGGAGGTGGAGCCCATGCGCACCATCCCCGCTAGCTCAGCCATCAAATTTATCAAGGGCCTCGTGAGTCGTTTCAGTGTCCCCAACCGTATCATTACTAACAATGGCTCCCAATTCACAATCAACCTATTCAGGACATATTGTGCTAACCTTGGAACGCAGATATGCTACACTTCGGTGGCGCACCCATAGAGCAACGGCAGGCTGAGTGCGATAACACAGAGGTCCTGAGGGGCTTCAAGGTAAGGAGCTTCAAGAAGAAGGTTGAGGCCTACGGCAGGGGTTGGCTCGGTGAGCTTCAGTTCATGTTGTGGTCCATCCGCACCATCGCGACTAAGCCCATTAGCGTGACCCCGTTCTTCCTCATCTACAGGGCTGAGGCGGTCCTGGCATTCGACGAGGCGCGTCAGGATGCCTCACCGGAACGGATCTCGTGCTCGGGGAGGAGGCCCGTCGCCAAGCCTCAGTCCGCACATCGAGATACCAGCAGTGCTAACGTGTTACCACTGTCGTAGCATCCGCTCTCGGACTCTCGAGGTTTGAGACCTCGTCCTGATGCGGGTTCTCTCTAGGGAGGGCCTTCACAAGCTCTCGCCCATGTGGGAGGGCCTGTTCAGGATCGCCCGCGTCTCCAGGCCTGGCGCCATATGCCTCGAGATGCAGGACGGGGTCCCCATCCAGAATACGTGGAACATCCAGCATCTCTGCAAGTTCTACCCGTGACACTCTCACATAATAATGAATGGGGATGTACAGGCCCCGGAGTCTCCCCGAGCACTGCTCCTCGGCCTCACGGGACTCCCACACACGCCCAAGTGGAAGCCCCATGCTTCGCGCTGGCGGAATGGTCAAACAGCAACTATGCCAATGCCAAGTGGAGGCCTCGTGCTCCGCGCTGGTGGGAAGACTAGCTTAGGTGCCGGACGTGGATGTTGCTTGCTTTCTCTTGTAAACAAATTTACCACTTCTTGGAATGAAGTTTGAAGCTTCCGCATCTTTATTTGAATGGGGGGTCAGGATTTTTCTTCTTGAACTGTTTTATCTCTTGAACCTCCTTTTTTAAGGAAGTAACAGTGGCCCATTACTCCCTCCCGTGCGTCCCGCGAGCTGGGGTTGGGCACGGTGTTACACCTGGACCAGACCCGGTGATGTTGGAATCCTAGGCCACAACAGCCACGGGTCCGCCCGCATGCACACCTCGCCAAGGCCTTGGCACCCAGATCCTCGCACTATGCTCCTGAGCGAGCCAATAGGCGAGTGTGGTTCCCGGCCCCTAGCCTTAGGAGCATCCATCTCTTGGCCTTGTCAGGAATCGCGACCCGGCACACCAGCGGCGATCGACCCTCGCTTGGGGGCTTTCGATGTAGGATGGGCACCAAGAAAGGGTGGCTAAAAAAAGGCAGTCACGGCTCAGCTCATTGTTAAGGAACCTCATGCAAGTGCTGCCTACACCTACGAGAGGTCCGACACCTAGCGGAGGCATCTCCGGAGGCCCCAAAACCTCATGAGTCCTCTAGGGACCTCACGAGCTGTGAGCCTCTTGAGACGCTAGAGCAATCCAGCCAACGAGGAGGGAGCCTCCTCGGGGCCATAGGGGCATACCTGGGATCAAGGATCCGGAGGGGCGCGCCCCCATGATGGAGGGACCCGACAACGGTCACAAGCACACCAAGCTAACTTATCCTAATCGCGCCAGGAAGAAACCTTCCAATTAATAACTATATAGATACTATAATAAGAGCAAGAAACGATTATATAAAGGTGCAGGCGCCGCAGTTCAGTACAAGACCCATGGGGCCCTTCTTGGTTCTTAATGCAGAAAACGAAAAACAAACAAAAGAAGCGGCCTCCTGAGGGTCGCTGTTCCTCAAACCCGGCTCCGACGCCTCAGCAATCAGTCGGAGTCCTCCTCCTCCTTGATGTGTGCTCGGCGGCATGACGCCTCACCCCCTCCTGGGTTCGGGCGCAGCAACGTGGCATCTCGTCGTAGTCGTCGTCGCTCGTGCTTCTCCTGAGGGAGGCGCCGCTGTTGCTGGAGGTGCAGCGGCCGTCGCCAAGGGCAAGGTCACTGTGGACGGCGTCGCCGCCACTATGGTCCTTGTTGTTGAAGAGGTAGTCGCTATCACTGCCATCGCCCTCTGGGCAGCACCCCCAAAGCCTGTCGTCTTCCCCGAAGACCTTGATGAAGAGCGTCACCGCTACCTCCCACGGGCTCGGGCGAATGTCTGCCACCCACGGTTCAGGAACACCTTGCATGCGGGGGTGACCTCGACCTCCACCCATGAGGCCTTGCTGGAACAGCCATCGGCTTGCAGCCACAGGGCACCGGGCCCTCCGACCGGCAACTCCTCCATGAAGAAGTGTAGGCGGTGGATCTAGACGCCTTCCGGCGTCTCCACCCACACCACAAACTCCCAGGCCACGTCGGCCGTGTGGTATCACGGGCGCGATGGTCGGGCGACCACTGTGACCCCCTCCACCTCGACTGCGCCGCCGCGGCTTCCGCTACCGCCCCCATGGGAGGGACCCTTCCCGTGGCCGTCCGACGCAATGCGTCCACCCGTGGGAGTGCACCCACGGCCCCGGGGAACCACCACCGGGGTCGTGGTGGACTTGCGGGGATGGCCACACTCCCTCTTGGGCGACAGTGATCCTGGCCCCTCCTGGGGGCTTGCCCTTTCTCAATGGATGAAAACCTCCTCACCAGCTCCACGGGTGCTACATCAAGAGTCTGGATTGGAGGAGCAAGAAGATGGAGGATGGGCTAGGGGGCTATGCTCCCCTCGCCCTCTTATAGGAGAGCAAAGGCCAACAGTCATCCCTTCGAATTCAGGCAAAGATAGCCCTGCGGGCGTGCACAAGTCAGTTGTCAGCCTAGGCAGTTACCGAGGTGATGTAGGTAAGCGGAGGCGTTTGCGTGCGCCACGCGTCAGCCTTGGCCCTCGGCCGGTTGGGGCCCGCGATGCTTGTTCCTCACCCCTTGTCTTCGCCTCGAAGATAGCTCGAGCGTGCCTTCGGCCCGGGGGCTACTATCGGCGTTCTGGGATCGGGGGTACCCAGATCTGTCTGCGTGTGGCCTATGGTGTTGGTCCTTCGAGGGCCTGGTATGGCCCAGCTACAAGACCCCCTAGTACAAGACCCTCATGAGGCGGACAACACCAAGACCTCCCGAGGGGGTGCTCTCCGAGCCTGCCTCCTAAGGCTGCGATAACATGAGCCATGATGACCAAGGACAGGCGGGCACCAGCGGGCGCAGAGGAGACAATTTCTCTTTGGTGCTAAGGATACAAGGACAAACATGGGTTCCCATGGAATCCCCCAAAGGTTTTTGTTCGGGTCCGACAAGACCAAGACCACTAGCTCGGCAGGACGGGTGTCATCGCCGTGCCCACTGTTGTGTCATGGCTAGAAGCTTTAGAGGAGAAGACCACCTTTCATCAAGATAAGATGTACTACTTGTCCCCTTTCAAATGGTCGTGGTGGGATCCCTTCCCGCCTAATTTATGAGGGAAGAGGACCAATGCCACTGTAAAGAGAGACCAGCCTCCACCGTAGGAGGGGATCGGATCTATTCCACCCTCACTTCATGAGCCCTCACAAGGATGCTCATCCACTATAGTAGTTCATCTTCAGCCTCCTCGTGAGGCCAATCCACCACAAAGCAGGAGTATTGTTTTACACCGCAAGGTGGCCCGAACATGGGTAAACTATTGTGTTCATCTTCTTTCTCGCTTGCGCCTACTCAACAAGTCTAGGCCATAAGGTGGTCAGCTTGAGATTAGCGTAGGAGGGGATCTTCACACATGCCTCAGAGTTCGAACCTTCTTGGGTCTGCGGAGCCCTGAATCCGATGATACATCGATTTTGCATCATGCATTTATATCGATATTTATTGCATTATGGGTTGTTATTACACATTATGTCACAATACTTATGCCTATTCTCTCTTATTTTACAAGGTTTACATGAAGAGGGAGAGTGCCGGCAGCTGGAATTCTGGGCTGGATAAGGAGCAAACATTAGAGACCTATTCTGCACAACTCCAAAAGTCCTGAAACATCACGGGAGCATGTTTCAGAATATATGAAAAATATTGGGTGAAGGAAGTACCAGAGGGGGGCCACCCACCATCCACCAGGGTTGGGGCGCGCCCCCTGCCTCGTGGGCCCTCTGGCAGCCCTCTGATGCCCATCTACTATATGAGGTTTTTCGTCCAGGAAAAAATCATAAGCAAGCTCATGGGACGAAACTCCGCCGCCACGAGGCGGAACCTTGGCGGAACCAATCTAGGGCTCCGACGGAGCTGTTTTGGCGGGGAAACTTCCCTCCGGGAAGGGGAAATCATCACCATCGTCATCACCATCGACCCTCTCATCGAGAGGGGGTCAATCTCCATCACCATCTTCACCAGCACCATCTCATCTCAAACCCTAGTTCATCTCTTGTATCCAGTCTTTGTCCCAAAGCCTCAGATTGGTACCTTTGGGTTGCTAGTAGTGTTGATTACTCCTTGTAGTTGACGCTAGTTGGTTTATTCGGTGGAAGATCATATGTTTAGATCCTTTATACATATTAATACCCCTCGGATTATGAACATGAATATGATTTGCGAGTAGTTAAGTTTGTTCCTGAGGACATGGGAGAAGTCTTGCTATAAGTAGTCATGTGAATTTGGTATTCATTCAATATTTTTATGAGATGTATGTTGTCTTTCCTCTAGTGGTGTCATGTGAACGTCGACTACATGACACTTCACCATTGTTTGGGCCTAGAGGAAGGCATTGGGAAGTAATAAGTAGATGATGGGTT
The DNA here is from genome assembly GCF_018294505.1 of Triticum aestivum. Lineage (NCBI taxonomy): Eukaryota > Viridiplantae > Streptophyta > Magnoliopsida > Poales > Poaceae > Triticum > Triticum aestivum. Next base: position 305,438,493 of record NC_057797.1, read on the forward strand.
GCTAGAGTGACAGAAGCTTAAACCCTAGTTTATGAGTTGCTTCCTAAGGGGCTGATATGGATCCATATGTTTCTGGCTATGGTTAGGTTTACCTTAATACTTCTTTTGTAGTTGCGGATGCTTGCAAGAGGGGTTAATCATAAGTGGGATGCTTGTCCAAGGAAGGGAAGTACCCAAGCACCAGTCCGCCCACATATGAAATCATCAAAGTACCGAACGTGAATCATATGAACGTGATGAAAACTAGCTTGACAATAATTCCCTTGTGTCCTTTCTATAAGAGTTTGTCCAGTCTTGTCCTCTGCTACAAAAAGGATTGGGCCATCTTGCTGCACCTTATTTACTTTTATTACTTGTTATCCGTTACAAATTACCTTATCGCAAAACTATCTGTTATCGATAATTTCTGTGCTTGCAGAGAATACCTTACTTAAAACTGCTTATCATTTCCTTCTACTCCTTGTTGGGTTCGACACTCTTACTTATCGAAAGGACTACGATAGATCACCTATACTTGTGGGTCATCATATGACACAATGGATTTATACGGTTCCCTATTTAACATGAATGCGGCTGTCTCTAATGCATAACCCCAAAATGATAAAGGCAAATCGGTAAGAGACACCATAGAACGCACCATATCTAATAAAGTACGGTTACAACTTTCGGACACACCATTACGCTGTGGTGTTCCAGGTGGTGTGAGTTGTGAGACAATTCCACATTGCTTTAAATGAAGGCCAAACTCCTAACTCAAATATTTTCCTCCGCGATCAGATCGTAGAAACTTTATTTTCTTGTTACAATGATTCTCCACTTCACTCTAAAATTCTTTAAACTTTTCAAATATTTCAGACGTGTGTTTCATCAAGTAGATATACCCATACCTACTCAAATCATCTGTGAAGGCTAGAAAATAACGATACCCGCCGCATGCCTCAATACTCATTGGACATCATACATCGGTATGTATTATTTTGAATAAGTCATTAGCTCACTCCATTTTTCTGGAGAACGGAGTTTTAGTTATCTTACCCATGAAGCATGGTTCGCAAGTATCAAATGATTCATAATCAAGTGATTCCAAAAGTCCATCCGCATGGAGTTTCTTCATATGCTTTATACCAATTTGACCTAAACGGTAGTGCCACAAGTATGTTGCACTATCATTATCAAATTTGCATCTTTTTGCATGAATATTATGAATATGTGTATCACTACAATCGAGATTCAACAAGAATAGACCATTCATCAAAGGTGCATGACCATAGAAGATATTACTCATATAAATAGAACAACCATTATTCTCTGACTTAAATGAATAATCGTCTCGCAATAAACAATATCCAGGTATAATGTTCATGCTTAACATTGTCACTAAATAACAATTACTAAGGTCTAAAACTAATCCCAAAGGTAGATGTAGAGGTAGCGTGCCGACAGTGATCACATCGACCTTGGAACCATTCCCGACGTGCATCGTCACCTCGTCCTTAGGCAATCTTCGTTTATTCCATAGCTCCTATTTCGAGTTACAAATAAGAGCAACCAAACCGGTATAAAATACCCAGGTGCTACTACGAGCATTAGTAAGGAACACCTCAATGACATGTATATCAAATATACCTTTGTTCACTTTGCCATCCTTCTTATCCGCCAAGTATTTGGGGCGGTTCCGCTTCCAGTGACAATTCCCTTTGCAGTAGAAGCACTCAGTTTCAGGCTTGGGTCCAGCTTTGGGCTTTCTTCATGGGAGTGGCAACTTGCTTGACCTTCTTCTTGAAGTTCCCTTTACTTCCCTTGTCTTTTTTCTTGAAACTAGTGGTCTTATTAACCATCAACACTTGATGCTCTTTCTTGATTTAAGTATCGCGAAGAGCTCGGAAATTGTTTTAGTTATTCCTTGCATATTATAGTTCACCATGAAGCTCTAGTAGCTTGGTGATAGTGACTGGAGATCTCTGTCAATCACTATTTTATCTGGAAGATTAACTCCCACTTGATTCAAGCGATTGTAGTACCTAGACATTCTGAGCACATGCTCACTGGCTGAGCTATTCTCCTCCATCTTGTAGGCAAAGTACTTGTCTGAGGTCTTATACCTCTCAACATGGGCATGAGCCTGAAATACCAATTTCAGCTCTAGGAACATCTCATATGTCACATGGCATTCAAAACGTCTTTGGATCCCCAATTCTAAGACGTAAACCATGGAGCACTAAATTATCTAGTAGTCATAGGTCTAGCTTGTCAATCATTCATAACATCTGCATCAGCTCCTGCAACAGGTCTGTCACGTAGCGGTGCATCAAGCACATAATTCTTGTGTGCAGCAATGATGATATTCCTCGGATCATGGACCCAGTCCACATTATTTCTACCAACATCTTTCAACTTAATTTTCTCTAGGAACGCATTAAAATTTAGGGGAACGGTAGCACGGGCCACTGATCTACAACATAGATATGCAAAAACTATTAAGACTAAGTTCATGATAAATTAAGTTCAATTAGTCAAATTACGAATGAACTCCCACTTAAATTAACATCCCTCAAGTTATCTAAGTGATACATGATCCAAATCAACTAACCCATGTCTGAGCATCACGTGAGATGGGGTACTCATCAATGGTGAACATCTCTATGTTGATCATATCTACTATATGACTCATGTTCCACCCTTCGGTCTCTAGTGTTTCGAGACCATGTCTGTACATGGAAGGATCATCAAGTTTAACCCAAGTATTATGCATGTGCAAAACTTTCTTACACTCATTGTATGTGAACGTAGAGTCTATCACACCCGATCATCACGAGGTGCTTCGAAGCGACGAACTTTGGCAACCGTGCATACTCAAGGAGAACACTTTTATCTTGAAATTTAGTGAAGGGATCACCTTATAATGCTACCACCATTCTAAGCAAAATAAGATGCAGAAAGGATAAACATCACATGCAATTAAAAACATGTGACATGATATGACCATCATCATCTTGTGCTTTTGATCTCCATCTCCAAAGCATCATCATGGTCTCGATCATCACCGGCTCGACACCTTGATCTCCATTGTTGCGTCGGGGTCATCTCGCCAATTATTGCTTCTACAACTATTGCTAATGCATAGCGATAAAGTAAACCAATTACATGGCACTTGCATTTCATACAATAATTAAGAGACAACCTTAAGGCACCTGCCGGTTGTCGATATTACAGAACATGATCATCTCATAAAACAATGTATATCACAACATATATTGACCATATCACATCACAACATGCCCTGCAAAAACAAGTTAGACATCCTCTACTTCATTGTTGCATGTTTTACCTGGCTGCTATGGGCTTCTAGCAAAAACCGTTCTTCACTATGCAAAACCACAACGGTGATTATCAAGTTTGTTGTTTTAACCATCTTCAAGTACCGGTCGTAGTCAAATTCAAATCAACTAAAGTAGGAGAAACAGACACCCACCAGCCACCTTTATGCAAAACAAGTTGCATGCCAGTCGATGGAACCGGTCTCATATGCGTGGACATGTAAGGTTGGTCTGGGCCGCTTCATCCCACGAGACCGCTGAATCAAAATAAGACATTGGTGGTAAGCAGTATGACCATCACCGCCCACAACTCCTTTGTGTTCCACTCATGCAGGTCATCTATGCATAGACCTGGCTCGGATGCCACTATTGGGGATCGTTGCATGGAAAACAAAATATTTTCTATGCACACGCAAGATCTATCCATGTAGATGCATAACTATATGAGGCGAGGGTATGTCTACATACCCTCACATACCGTTTAGGGAAAGCATTATCAATGCGGTTGATGTAGTCGTACACCTCCACGATCCAACCGATCAAGTACCAAACACACGACACCTCCGCGTTAAGCACACGTTCTGTTTGATGACGTCCTCTCCTTCTTGATCCAGCAGGACGGGCGAAGCAGTAGATGATTTCCGACAGCACGACGGTGTGGTGATGATGGTGATGCAAACTATCTTCGCAGGGCTTCGCCTAGCACTACAAAAATATGACTGAGGATGAACTAGAGGGAGAGGGGCACCGTACACGGCTTGGGAATCGTGGTATGTGTTGCCCCTCTCCCTCCTCTCATATATATATATATATATATAGGTGGAGGCACTACTGCAGGATGCTACTAACATGACACTATGACTAGAGACCCTTTGACCAAACTGTGTGCGATGCATTAATCGCAAACGGGGATGTAAAAAAACCGTCAAAAAGGTGGAAAACGTTTGCAATGGCGGGGCCATCAAACATGGTTCATATTTTAGTTGCGTGTGTGTCGTGGGAAACCATGGCCACCTATGGCATCAGAGGGCCCCTTGCTGGTTTGGCAAGGGGATGTCGCGTTGCACAAAGAGCAGACGAGGGTGGGGTAGCGCAGTAGCGATCACACATGCAATTTTACCCAGGTTCCGGGCACTGTGAGGCGTAAAAGTCTACTCCCTCTTTGGTGGATTGATGGTGGAAAAACTGGTGGTGAGGCGTAGTACACTGCCTGGCAGGGGTTGCTTCAGGGCGACAGTGGCTACGCGCGTATGGGTGTGTCTTATCCAACTTTCCAACCATTTCTACGGTTCTCATGGGCCTCCTTTTATAGATTAAGGGGTTACCACAATGGCAAAGTAGTCATTATGCACTAATAAGATAGAAAAAATTGCTATCGTACCTAACTCTGCAGGCTGACGGGGTGCATTAAATGCACCGCTTAACGTCACGTCACAGGTTGCCCGGCAAGCCTTGCTGGGCTATCTCGCTAGCTCCACACCTGCTTGCTTGACATGTCGTAGGACAGGTGTTATCCGTAGGCATTTCTTGTAGTAATAGGTCGCCATTTGCCAAATGGCCCCCACTTAGTCACTTTTCGCCTTGACACCGCACTGACTGATGACGTGGGTCATGGCGGAGTGGTTGGGTGAGGTGGTTTTGCCTCCATGAGCCTCGGCAGGCCCTGCAGGGGCGTCTTGGGCGCCTTCTTCTTAGGATGGCCCCGCCACTGTCTAGCTCCTCTGCCCGACAAGGGATGCCCTTCTCCTGATGGTATCTTGTTTCTCTGGCTCGACTTTGGTCTTTTTGATCTGCATTTTGGTCCTTCAATGATCTTGGTCTCTCGTACTCTGACTTCGATTGGTGGTTCAATCCTGTTCTCATGCCTGTGCATAGTCTGGGCAACAGACCCAGGGTTTGTTGCACCGATAGATGCCCCCGGGCCTGCCCTAATGGCGCTACCGAGCATCATCCGGGTGTCCCTATTAAGTGCACAAGCAGGGGTGCTGATGAGGCTGGCCTCTTGGTGTTTTTTTGCTTCTTCGTTGATCTTGAGCTTGGGTCAGTTTCGGATTTTCCCGCACATCGTGTAAAGCCAATGGTGGTGGGATCGCTCTTGTAATGGCCCGTGAATGACTTTAACACACGTCATAGAAACTGCCAATTCACTCTTCCCACCATGCTCTTATCCTCAGCCACGTATGTTGCATGCATCGCGCATGGTAGGTAACGGAGGCGCATGGCGCGGGAGAGCATCAAGGGCGAGGGCCTGGCCTTCTTGAATTGGTGGAGGAGGACGGTGGCCGCCCGTTGAGGGAGTGGCTCCCCTTCCTCGCCTGCCTATAAAAGGAGGGGTGAAGGGAGGTCGGAGCCATCCATCCTTGTGCTCTCCCTCCTCTACTTTCTGCTTCTCGTGGGTTAGGTTGAAGAAAAGAGCCTGGGACCAGCCTCCGGGATCTTGGTTGAGGCTGGTATTGCCAGATGTTGGTGCTAGTGTCCGTGGACTGAACCAGGTCCCTGCTGTGGTGAATCTCTTGGTGAGGGAGTCCTCAATTAGGGGGTCTCCGGACAGCCAGACTATATCCTTTAGCCGGACTATTGGACTATGAACATACAAGATTGAAGACGTCGTCCCGTGTCTGGATGGGACTCTACTTGGCATGGAAGGCAAGCTAGGCAATATGAATATGTATATCTCCTCCATTGTAACCGACCTTGTGTAACCCTAGCCCCCTCCGGTGCCTATATAAACCGGAGGGTTTAGTTCGTAGGACAACATACAATCATACCATAGGCCACCTTCTAGGGTTTAGCCTCTACGATCTCGTGGTAGATTAACTCTTGTAATACTCATATCATCAAGAACAATCAAGTATGACGTAGGGTATTACCTCCATCAAGAGGGCCCGAACCTGGGTAACATCATGTCCCCTGCCTCCTGTTACCATCCGCCTTAGACGCACAGTTCGGGACCCCCTACCCGAGATCCGCTGGTTTTGACACTGACATTGGTGCTTTCATTGAGAGTTCCACTATGTCGTCATCGTAAAAAACAACATCACTTCTGGGGGAGCCCTGGTTGTAGGCCAAACTCTCCAACTAGGCAGCTTCGTCATGACCGCCCGCTCGACCGCTGCGCCAACGATGACTTCTCGGGTCATCGAAAACAACCTCCACATAGGCTGAAAATTCGCCGAGCAGATGGATCCAATGGAGCTCTCCTCTCTGAACGAGCTCTTGGATCACATCGCCGCTCTGGGAGACGCTATGGACCACGATCAGATCGGGCTTAAACCCGACCAAACGGAGATTAGCTCTCCGCTGGTCACCCATCAAATAGTGGTGGTGGAGGAACAATGCAGTGTTTCTCCCTCTATCCTGAGGACGAACTATGTCCGGATTCCTGAGCTCTCCGAGCCGGATACTCGCTCATGGGAGGACACCTCCCTAACCCTGAACCTGGAATCAGGTCGCATACCGAACCCGCAGAGCAACATCCCGGAGTCCGAACTTTCAAGATCGGAAACTCCCCCGCCCCGGGATCTCAGATTGGGTCAAGGTCTGGACTTAAATCCACCAACCCACCCAGATACAAACGATATTTCCCACATTAGGCAAGTGCCCCAACAAACAGTACATCACTATTGGGCCAGATTCCTCCTTGTAATGAACAAGGTCAAGGACTGCCGTGAGGAAGACGCAATTTCGTTCTTTTGTAACAATTGCACGTACAAGGGGATCCTCAATGCCATAAGTTGCCGCGACATTACACACTTCGCCGACATGGCGGCCATAGTACAGAAATATTGTGCGATGGAAAGCACCTGGAAAACCCAAACACAATTCTGGGATAATCCAGCCCTGTCAAAACCCCTAGTCCGAACTAAAAGGGTGCACTCTCATAAGTCGCCCGACTCAATTATAAAGAAACAAAAGGCCACTATAGGGCATGGAACCGTATTGGAGGGATGGCTTAACGGGCCCTGCAAAATTCATAGTACAGCGGATGCCATACCAACACATAGCCTTCGAGCATGTTGGGTACTCCGGCAGGTGGCCAAAAGCGGTGAGGATCTCCTCATCCAAAACACCCTAGAACACCTCCCAGGGGATCACAATACAGTACTGACAGTCTTCGAGACCTTCGCCTCAAATAATAGGCGTAAGCGAGTACTCCGCAGCCTTGACAACATCTGCCACGTAGCAGCAACAAATCCGTGGAGCGACACGGCTATAACCTTCAATGCCAGTGACGAACCTCAATTCTGAACAACCCGAGCACCAGCTGCTTTGGTCCTTAGTCCAATTGTGGACGGCTTTCGGCTCACTAAAGTGCTCATGGACGGCGACAGCGGATTAAACCTCATTTATGAGGAGACCCTTCAAAAAATGGGAATAGACAGCAACCGTATAGAGCAAAGCAGCACGACCTTCCGAGGAATTATCCCTAGTCGGGAGGCACATTGCACTAGGAAAATCACACTAGATGTGGTATTCGTCACTCAGGAGAATTATAGGTCCGAAGAAATCACATTCCAAGTGGCCCTGTTCAGTAGCGGATACCGCGCCCTTCTAGGGCGGGAGGCATTCACGATTTTCCGAGCCATACCCCATTATGGGTACATGAAGCTCAAAATGCCTGGACCCAATGGAATCATCACTCTAGCTAGTGATCCGGACATAGCACTCCGTGCCGAGAACAAAACAGTCGCACTAGCCCTCGAGGCATTAACCGAAGCCCTTGTGGCGGAGGAGTTAACCGCGCTGCGCTCCACAATGGACAGGGACAACGTGATACTAGACAAAAGATCCAAGTCCACCTCCTTTAAACCAGCGGATGAAATAGTCAAATTCCAAGTCCATCCAACGGATCACACAAAAACATCATCCATCGGGGCACAGTTAAACCCCGCTGTAGATGCCGCACTACGGGAGTTTCTGCGCGAGAATTGGGACATATTCACCTGGCATCCTTCAGACATGTCAGGAATCCCATGCAGATTGGCCGAGCATAGTGTTAATGTTCTAAAACGATTCAATCCGGTCAAGCAGACTCTTCGGCGTTTCTCTGAACCTAAGCGACAAGCCATGGGAGAGGAGCTAGCCAAGCTACTGGAGGCCAGATTCATTAGAGAAATAAAACATCCGGACTGTCTAGCAAACCTGGTGATGGTACCAAAGAAGGACAAATCCTGGCGCCTATGCGTCGACTTCAAAGACCTTAATAAGGCTTGCCCAAAGGATCCCTTCCCCTCCCTCGCATCGGTCAAATCATCGGTGCTACTGCATGACACAAATCATTGTGCTTCCTCGACGCATACTCCGGTTACCACCAGATTAAGATGGCGGAGTCCGATCAAGCAGCAACGGCATTTATCACTCCATACGACCCCTTCTGTTTTAACACAATGCCCTTCGGGCTCAAAAACGCTGGCACAACATATCAGCGCATGATTCAGGCATGTCCGGAAAAGCAGATCGGCAAGACAGTGGAGGCATACGTAGATGATGTGGTCATTAAAACCAGACACGTCGACTCCTTAATAGATGACTAGAGGCTCATGTTCGCCAATCTCCGAACATACGACATTAAGCTCAATCCGGAAAAATGCATTTTTGGCATACCCGCCGGAAAGCTCCTGGGCTTCATTGTCTCCAGTAGAGGAATTCAAGCAAATCTGGCTAAAATCCGAGCCATGTCACAGTTGGCTATCCCAACCGACCTCAAGCAAATATAGAAGTTAACTGGATGTGTGGCGGCCTTAAGCCGCTTTATATCCCGATTAGGAGAAAAGGCACTCCCCCTTTATCGCCTTCTTCGGTGCACCGAACACTTCGAGTGGATGGACGCAGCCACGACTGGACTGGAAGACATAAAAGCCATCCTAGCCACTAACCCAATCTTGGCCGTGCCAAATGTCGGCGAACCAATGCTATTATATATAGCGGCAATGCACCAAGTTGTAAGTGCAGTGCTCGTCATCGAACGAGAGACAGATGGACATAAATTCCCGCTTCAAAAGCCGGTATACTATGTATCTACCGTCCTCACTCCATGCAAATCACGGTACCCACATTACCAAAAGATAGCATACACGGTATTCATGTCATCCCGGGAATTACGACACTACTTTCAAGAGTGTTCAATCACGGTGGCCTCTGAAGTACCACTCAACGACATAATAAACAACCGCGATGCCACGGGCTGGATTGCCAAATGGGCGATCAAGCTCCTCCTGTTCGACATAACATACAAACCATGACGAGCCATCAAATCGCAAGTGCTGGCTGATTTCATCGCCGAATGGACAGAAGCCGAACTCCCTAAAGAGTACGGCGCCTACTCCAATTGTATAATGCACTTCGACGACTCTAAAATGCTGGCTGGTCTGGGGGCTGGCGTCGTCCTGACGTCCACCACCGGATATACAGTTCAATATGTACTCCGAATACTATACACAGACTCCAATAACGCAGCTGAATACGAGGCCCTATTGCACGGTCTCCGGATGGCAGTTTCGATGGGCATTCAACGCTTGGAGGTGCGTGGGGATTCAAACCTAGCAATATCCCAAATAAATGGAGACTTCGATACCAAGGATCCAAAAATGGCGGCATATCGCAACGCCGTTCTCAAAATGTCAGCTCGTTTCGAGGGGCTTGAATTCCACCATGTGGTCCGGGAAAATAATCAGGCGGCGGATATCCTCGCCCGTCTCGGCGCTCAGCGCGACCCTGTTCCCACCTAACATCTTCCTGGAAAAACTGTTTAAGCCGTTCGTGGTATGGGAAGGGGACACCGGCAATAAGAGCCCAAACCCGGTCACAACACCGGATACCGAACACTCTGATACAATCGGAGGCTCTGCCATTGAAATAACACATTCATCCCATGTAATAATGGCTGTCATCGTTCCCTGGATAAAGCCATTCCTGGCCTACCTAACCAGGCAGGAACTACCCGAAGACCAAAATGAGGCACGCTGCATAGTGCGGCGATCTAAATCCTACAAGGTCCACGCGGGAGAGCTTTATAAGAAAAGCACTACCGGAGTCCTTCAAAGGTGCATCTCCGAACAGGAAGGGCGGAATCTTTTGGCAGAAATCCATGCCGGACTCGGCGGCCACCACGCCGCAGCCCGGGCCCTTGTAAGCAAGGCCTTCCGTACAGGTTTTTACTGGCTGACTACCCGGGCAGATGCGCAACATCTGGTCCAACATTGCGTCGGTTGCCAGCTTTTTGCAAACCAAAGCCATATGACGCCCACCTCCCTCCAAACAATCCCCATCACTTGGCCCTTCACGGTTTAGGGGCTTGATATGGTCGGACCCCTTAAAGGGGGGAACCCATAAGAAGAAATACTTACTGGTCATGGTGGATAAATTCACCAAATGGATAGAAGCCAAACCTGTCAAAACGGCTGAATCTAGACCGGTGATAGACTTCATATCTGGGGTTGTACACTGTTATGGCGTCCCCACAATATCATCACTGACAATGACACGAAATTTACAGCCAACAAGGTGAAACTCTGGTGCAGCAATATGGGCATCAAGCTTGACTATGCTTCTATCTATCACCCGCAAACTAACAGTCAAGTTGAGCGAGCAAATGGTCTTATCATGAGCGGTATTAAAGCCAGACTAGTGCGGTCCTTAACGGAACCAACACGCACTGGGTAGAGGAGCTCGACTCCGTACTATGGGGGCTGGGGACCACGCCGAATCGCACTACCGGATACACACCGTTCTTTATGGTGTACGGCGCAGAGGCGGTTCTGCCTTGCGACATAATTCATGACTCACCTCGAGTGCGCATGTACGAAGAAAAAGAGGCCAAGCTCGATAGGCAGGACAGTTTGGACGCCCTAGAGGAGGAGCGCGACATGGAAAAGGTTCGTTCAGCATTTTATCAGCAACATGCTCAAAGGTATCACAGCAGAAAAGTACGGGCCAAAAACTAGAACGTTGGCGAACTAGTTCTACGCTTGCCGCAGAAGAAAAAGAACAAGCTCAAGCCCAAATGGGAAGGTCCCTTCATTATTGACCACGTTCTGACCGGTGGAGCGTACCGTCTGCGGGATGCATCGGATAATCGAATCGAACCAAACCCATGGAACGCGGCCAGACACCAAAGATTCTACGCCTAGCGCCGGACTATATGTTCATCTCCTCACCACCGTCAATTTTTTTGCATATCTGTCTTTTTTCTCTCTTGCTCTTTTTTTCTCATCCCGGCCCTAAAAGGCTAAACTTGTGTCTTGATTGCACAATCACGCCGCTCTTGTCGCGCTCATTATACCTGGGGACTTCTTATACAGAAGCTTGATATAATCATTTTTCTGGGCTTTATGTCCCGCACATGTGTCATTCTTCCACATGTACCTTTTTTCGCCATTATATGCATCGATATGACTTAAGTTTTGGCCAACCTGGGTTGCCTGGCTCTTGTATTTATGCCCTATGTTCCCATTAATTCAGCTAGGGCATAAGGGGAGCACCTTTGCGATTGTTACTGCCGGGTCAGTCGGATGTGTACCTCAGACTGGGTGAAGCCGAAAGCTAGCGTTCCTAAGGGAATATTTGGTCGGCGAACAAAAGATGACTTTTATTTTGAAAAAATGCCCCCAGATGTTTACATCCTGCGTTTCTTTTCGCAATTCGGACATGCACATTAGGGCATGCGTACCCAGGGAAAGGAACCCTTAACGGAACTATTCTCCCTGGAAGATGTTTCTTACTACCCATGTAATATAACATAGCTAGTTGGGTACTTGTCTTTTCAAGCACTTATGACCCCTACGCCTGGTTTCCATGCATACCCCGGTTTTTATATAATCGAGCAGGTATTCGGATACACTCCGTACTATCAGGCCCAGACGTCGAAGCGAAAAGGTGCGCCATGACAAATGATTTACAATCCGGCTAGGGACATTACATATGTCACTTGAAGTACAGAGCCTCTAAGACTGATTCAACTCTTCTTCTATACCATCCAACAGGCTGTCTAGCCTACAATCGTGTTGCGAATACTTTGCGGCTAATTCTACTTGATCATATACTAAGCTGACAGGGATCTCCTTCCCATCAGGCCCCATAGGTCCGACCTCGGCCATGTGGTTTGGGTCCGCTTTGGTGTATCGCGTCTTCACCATAGCCCAAGCTTCCCTCGCACCTTGTCGGCAAGCTGATATCTTCCATAATTGGAAGCGCCGCCGTGCTCCCTTGAGCTTCTCTACAAGCTCTCCCATGCCAAACGGTAGGGATGCTGATGGCCACAAGGCTTCGGAAATACCCTGCATCACCTGCCGAACTTGCTCGTGCAGTTGTGAGAGCTCTGGTAGAAGATCAGCCGAAGACCCGGGCATCTCTTCTGTGGGACGACCCATCAGCATATCTGCAGACACAACTCTGTTAGTCGGCTTCGTCGCCGAACTCCTTTAAAAGTATGTTCAAGCACTTACTAAAAATGTCGCGCCGAAGCCGCTTATTCTCCTTTATGGAGTCCGCCAGCTGGGCCCAGACATCTTTCAATTCCTCGCCCAACCGGGTATTGGCGTCTTGGAGATTGTTTTTCTCCTGCCTAAATCACATAAGCACGCACTCACCAGTATTTAGTTGTCTATCAGCACGTACTGCATTCACCACTACGGCCTCCGGACTCACTCCGGGGTCACCTGCAACATCTATTGTTAGATTTGCATACATGCCGCATACTACCTGGTACCTATCTTCTTTGCAAGGGAAAAATGTGTTACCAGAGGGACCCTTCTCGGACTCCCTCAACGCGGTAACAGCAGCCCCTAGCTGGGCCTTGCACTCTTCCAGCTCTTGAGACAATTGCGAATTCTTCTCCATAAGAACTACTCAAATAAATGATCCTTAAATCAGTTGTGTCAACTGTTTCAAGTCTCAGGGGCTACTAATACATATAATCGTCAGATTTACTTACCTGTATATCCCTTACATACTGATCTGTGGCTCTAGCTAGACCATTTTGAGAAGCACGGATGTACGCATCTCCGGAATTGAAGGCATCAAATGCCTCTGGTGAGAAACAAGCGTCACGGAGTACGGCCCGGCGACGCCTGTGATTCATGGCGCTCTCCACTTCGGAATTCGTAGCAGATAGTCTGTCTGCATCCTCTGTAGGAGGAACATCCGACGTCTGCCCCGCATTAGCTTCCGCCTCTATGTCCAGCCCTGGAGCCCGATTGGTCGAGGCGTGATCGACAGCCTCTCCGGATATAGTCCGGCGAGCATTTTTTCTAGGAAACACGGATGTCGTTATATTTTAAGCAAGATGACAACCACGAAATGAGGTTTTGTGTTATACCCCAGTGTTGGTGTCTCCGTCCTGACCGCCTTCCTTTTTGCCTACCCGGCTTCGGTGCCTCTTGTTGGCGAGTTGTCATAGGTTCGGCATGGCGTCCCGAAGGCCTTCCCTGTAAGACACCATACGTGTTCGGTAGGTGAGGTGCATAAAAGGGGATCCTTTTTGGGAGTTGGGAATTGGGTTTTTCTAACGTGCGATGCAGGGAGTAGTCCCGGATAGTCGACCATTATTGCCACCATGGCATCATCGCAGCTCAATTGATAGAATTGCATGTCTATCAGCTCCACGAATATGTCCGGATCCTCCTTGAGTCCGGGATCGAGGGCCCGGCCAGGGTCCTCAGGTTGTGGAGCTGGGTTGTTGACCTCCTTTTATCGCTTTTTGCAGTTCCTGCCATGAAATGGCAAGGTGAGTACCTATGATGAAGAGTGCGGGAAGATTGAGAGCGAAAAGGGTACAACTCACCCACCTTGGAGGGTTGTACATGGAGAATCCGTCCCGTGGTTTAATGTGGATGAACTCCTCTTCCTCTCCCTTGAACAACTCGGACAGAACTTTTGCTAAAGCAGCAGGTGAGTCCGGTCCCTTGCGCCCGCAACGGGTGGCATCGTCTTCCCCGTTAAAACACCACAGGGGGTTCCCTCAATATTGAAGTGGTTGCACCCCCCGCATTATGCATATTGACATAACCTCGATTATTGTCAACCCTGATTGAGCCAGTGCTTTTATCCGGTTCATCAGATAAAGGACTTCTCTGGTATCTTCCTCCTGGGGGCTCTGTGGGCGCCAACTTTAGCGTTTCTTTAGAGGAGCATTGTCGAACTCAGGAAGACCCCGCCGAACAGGGTCTGGAAGAGGGACGTCCTCCATGTAAAACCACTCCGAAGGCCTGTCTTCGGACGTCTTCTTTGGAGTACCGAACGGATATCCGGTCTCGGCGATGCGCAATATTTAGGCTTCGCCCACTTGATAAAGTGACCCCTTCTGTGTGTGGGGCACAAGGCAGAATAGCCTTTTCCACAGCTCGAAATGAGCATCGCAGCCCAAAACAACTCGCAAATGGCAACATAGCCGGCGGTGTGTAATATGGAAGCAGGGGTGAAATTATGCAACTGGAGGCCGTAAAACCCCAGGAGTCTGCGGAGGAACGGATGAATTGGAAATCCAAGTCCCCTTAGTAAGTAAGGGACAAGGCATACCCGCTCCCCCATGGAGGGATTGGGGAAGCTCTCTGCTTGCTCCCCGCCATTATAAGTGGCGAGCCCGGCTCAGACGAGGACCATATACATCGGAAGGAGAAATCCTAGGGTCTGCAACTGTACTAATCGGCCGTGCGGGACGGAACACTTCTCCCAATCGCCGGGCTTCGGGCTACGGGAGCGAGAGGAGGAGCTGCGGTGGCTGGCCATGATGGAATGGATTTTTTCGAGCGTGCTCCAGTGGATTCTCACTGTGGGAAGATGGTGTGGATTGGATCTAAGAATCCCCATCCCTTTAATAGACGATTTATTTACTTGGCTAGGTGGGTGAATGTAAAAACACCCTGGCTCCTCGCATTCACTCAACATGTGGAAGATAGCCCTTATTGGGCGCAGAAGCCAAGAAGTCCAACATTTATGGGAGCCGGACACTACTTAACAAATATTCAAGATTTGGAGAAGAACCCGCCTTGCAATGCCGAACACAATACTGCACGCTAGACTCAACGTCATTGAAGCCTGGTTCGGGGGCTACTGAGGGAGTCCTGGATTAGGCGGTCTCCGGACAGTCGAACTATATCCTTTGGCCGGACTGTTGGACTATGAAGATACAAGATTGAAGACTTCGTCCCGTGTCCGGATGGGACTCTACTTGGTGTGGAAGGCAAGCTAGGCTATACAGATATGTATATCTCCTCCCTTGTAACCGACCTTGTGTAACCTTAGCCCCCTCCAGTGTCCATAGGAAAACATACAATCATATCATAGGCTAGCTTCTAGGGTTTAGCCTCTAGGAACTCATGGTAGATCAACTCTTGTAATACTCATATCATCAAGAACAATCAAGCAGGCCGTAGGGTATTACCTCCATCAAGAGGGCCCGAACCTGGGAAAACATCGTGTCCCCTACCTCCTGTTACCATCCGCCTTAGACGCACAGTTCGGGACCCCCTACCCGAGATCCGCCAGTTTTGACACCAACACTTGGCGTCTTCGGGGCTCGCCCGGGAGGCAGGACTGGAGATCATTGGTAATCGCAGCACTGCCCCTCCCGGAGGTCTTGGGGCTAATGTCAATGAGAGGTGCGCCTTCCTGCCCGCCAAGGTGGGGAGCAGAGTGCCTCGAGCCCCCTGGTCGTCTTGGTCGCTCGCCGTCTCTCCAGGGAAGGTGTTGGGTTCGAGTCTTAGTGCTTCTCGGGAGCAACGGTGGTGAGGAGTCCGGGATCGAGGGCCCAGCCAGGGTCCTCAGGTTGTGGAGATGGGTTGTTGACCTCCTTTTATCGCTTTTTGCAGTTCCTGCCATGAAATGGCAAGGTGAGTACCTACGATGAAGAGTGCGGGAAGGTTGAGAGCGAAAAGGGTACAACTCACCCACCTTGGAGGGTTGTACATGGAGAATCCGTCCCGTGGTTTAATGTGGATGAACTCCTCTTCCTCTCCCTTGAACAACTCGGACAGAACTTTTGCTAAAGCAGCAGGTGAGTCCAGTCCCTTGCGCCCGCAACGGGTGGCATCGTCTTCCCCGTTAAAACACCACAGGGGGTTCCCTCAATATTGAAGTGGTTGCACCCCCCGCATTATGCATATTGACATAACCTCGATTATTGTCAACCCTGATTGAGCCAGTGCTTTTATCCGGTTCATCAGATAAAGGACTTCTCTGGTATCTTCCTCCTGGGGGCTCCGTGGGTGCCAACTTTAGCGTTTCTTTAGAGGAGCATTGTCGACCTCAGGAAGACCCCGCCGAACAGGGTCTGGAAGAGGGACGTCCTCCATGTAAAACAACTCCGAAGGCCTGTCTTCGGACGTCTTCTTTGGAGTACCGGACGGATATCCGGTCTCGGCGATGCGCAATATTTCGGCTCCGCCCACTTGATAAAGTGACCCCTTCTGTGTGTGGGGCACAAGGCAGAATAGCCTTTTCCACAGCTCGAAATGAGCATCGCAGCCCAAAACAACTCGCAAATGGCAACATAGCCGGCGGTGTGTAATATGGAAGCAGGGGTGAAATTATGCAACTGGAGGCCGTAAAACCCCAGGAGTCTACGGAGGAACGGATGAATTGGAAATCCAAGTCCCCTTAGTAAGTAAGGGACAAGGCATACCCGCTCCCCCATGGAGGGATTGGGGAAGCTCTCTGCTTGCTCCCCGCCATTATAAGTGGCGAGCCCGGCTCAGACGAGGACCATATACATCGGAGGGAGAAATCCCAGGGTCTGCAACTGTACTAATCGGCCGTGCGGGACGGAACACTTCTCCCAATCGCCGGGCTTCGGGCTACGGGAGCGAGAGGAGGAGCTGCGGTGGCTGGCCATGATGGAATGGATTTTTTCGAGCGTGCTCCAGTGGATTCTCACTATGGGAAGATGGTGTGGATTGGATCTAAGAATCCCCATCCCTTTAATAGACGATTTATTTACTTGGCTAGGTGGGTGAATGTAAAAACACCCTGGCTCCTCGCATTCACTCAACATGTGGAAGATAGCCCTTATTGGGCGCAGAAGCCAAGAAGTCCAACATTTATGGGAGCCGGACACTACTTAACAAATATTCAAGATTTGGACAAGAACCCGCCTTGCAATGCCGAACACAATACTGCACGCTAGACTCAACGTCATTGAAGCCTGGTTCGGGGGCTACTGAGGGAGTCCTGGATTAGGGGGTCTCCGGACAGTCGAACTATATCCTTTGGCCGGACTGTTGGAGTATGAAGATACAAGATTGAAGACTTCGTCCCGTGTCCGGATGGGACTCTACTTGGTGTGGAAGGCAAGCTAGGCTATACAGATATGTATATCTCCTCCCTTGTAACCGACCTTGTGTAACCTTAGCCCCCTCCAGTGTCCATAGGAAAACATACAATCATATCATAGGCTAGCTTCTAGGGTTTAGCCTCTAGGAACTCATGGTAGATCAACTCTTGTAATACTCATATCATCAAGAACAATCAAGCAGGACGTAGGGTATTACCTCCATCAAGAGGGCCCGAACCTGGGAAAACATCGTGTCCCCTACCTCCTGTTACCATCCGCCTTAGACGCACAGTTCGGGACCCCCTACCCGAGATCCGCCAGTTTTGACACCAACACTTGGCGTCTTCGGGGCTCGCCCGGGAGGCAGGACTGGAGATCATTGGTAATCGCAGCACTGCCCCTCCCGGAGGTCTTGGGGCTAATGTCAATGAGAGGTGCGCCCTCCTGCCCGCCAAGGTGGGGAGCAGAGTGCCTCGAGCCCCCTGGTCGTCTTGGTCGCTCGCCGTCTCTCTAGGGAAGGTGCTGGGTTCGAGTCTTAGTGCTTCTCGGGAGCAACGGTGGTGAGGGGAAAACGAGGGAAGACGGAGAAGGCGGGTGGCAGGGGGTCAAGTCGGAGTACAATGGCGTGGATGCCCTCGCCTCCAACTAGTGACCTGCCGCCTCGTCTTTCCACCTTTCCCTTCCCTCCCCGGCACCATCATCACCAGCCTCCTAGGGTGATGGCCGGGGAGGGATGTTCCCTGGGTGCCTTTGCCTCCCCTCCAGTAGTCTTCCAGCTGAGCTTTGGTGGATGACCCAACCGGGGCTCAAGCTGGGGCTTCGTGCTGGTCCTGAAGGTGGCGACCAGGGGAATGTCACTATGCTCCTGCACTCCTCCTTCGCAGCCTTGCCACTCCCGGTCTTGTCAGGCGGCGCCGGGTGGGTCGCGATGGGACCGTGATGGGCTCCTGCTTTGGTGCCCTTTTCTTGTCTTTTCCTCCTTCTACCATAGTGCGTGCTGGAGGGAAAACGAAAAGAGGGGATTATGGGGCACTTATCTTTTTTCAATCTTAAATCTGTAGGGACTTGCCAAATTTTAATTCAAATAATGTAATCTCTCGAGTCCATATTTGTGTTCTGTAATGCTTGTACTTGTATTACCAGCGTATTAATGAAAAAATGGGATGCCTTCTATATAAAGGTGGGAACCCATGCATGTATATGTCCATGCAATGGTGAGATGGCCCCTTCGTGTAAATAATAGAGTTTCCCCCGTAGGCTATCTTGCCGACACCCTTTTGCTTGTCGGAGAACTATGTCTATAGGGCGAAAACAAAGGGACCAACCCCCCGCCAACTTCCTTTTACCAAAGGCCACTGCGACCATTCTGACCGAAGCAACATTCAGTCAAGGATAGGAGCACCTAAGTTTCAATAGAGTGGTGAGGTTTTCTCACGCACAAGTTATAGTTTACAGAACACTAATGGAGGAGAGGTAGAACCTATCTTTTTGGCTTGCCAGGGATTGCAGTGCCGGGCAATCTTCTCAACTCCTTATTGAAGCCAAGTTCACGGCAGGAACCTGCAACTTTATGCAGATTAGAATGATGCAAGATGCGATCCTATCTATATGCATATGCAAATGCTCATGACATCCTTATGAAGTGCTCTTGGAATGCTCATGCATGCATGCAACTTTGTCGAGGGCCACCCGGTGCTTCTTTTATTTTCTCTAGCACAGGTTCATTGCCCTGGCTTTGTACAAGGGGTTACATGCAGCTGAGGAAGGCCTGTACAAAATGGTGGCTACCAGGCAGGGCCCGACAGCTGCGCCTTACGGGTAGAACTTGCGGAGATGCTCAATATTCTATGAGTTTTGCAATTGAATTCCAACTCCGATGTCCAGACGGACTGCGCCAGGTCTTGTGACTCGTACTACCCGGTAAGGGCCTTCGCACTTTGGCGTTAACTTGTTTGTACCCTTGGAGTACTGAACGCGCCTAAGGACAAGGCCGCCTTCCTCTAAACACCGGGCATGAACTGTGTGGCTATGATAGTGATGTAGGGCTTGCCGATAGCATGCAACACGTGTAGTAGCCCAGAGACGGTTCTCCTCGAGTAGCACAACGTCGTCACGCCAGTGCTGATCTTGTGCTACTTCATCCTAGGCAAGCACTCAAGGCGACCCGTAAATGAGTTCCGTGGGATAACTGCTTCTGCCATGTAGACCAGGGAGAAGGGAGTCTGCCCGGTAGCTCGATTTGGTTTCGTTTTGAGGTACCAGAGAACTACCGGCAGCTCATCGATCCACCGCCTGCCATGCTTGTGCAGCGTATCAAAGGTTCTTGTCTCTAAGTCCTCGCAACACTTCAGCGTTCGCCCTCTCAGCTTGTCCATTGCTTCTGGGGTGTGCAACAGAGGCAAATGAGATCTTGCATCCGAGGGCATGAACATATTGCATGAAGGCGCGGCTCGTGAACTGTGTCCCATTGTCGGTAATGATCCTTGCCGGGTCTCCAAAACGGCACACCAATTCTTTCAAGAACTTGATAGCTGACTGAGAAGTCACCTTTCTCATGGCAGTCATTTCCGGCCACTTTGTAAACTTGTCGATAGCAACAAACAAGAATTCAAAGCCCCTGATTGCTCGGGGGAAGGTGCCAAGGATCTTGAGCCTTCAACCAAAAATGGCCATGATAAAGGGATCGTCTAAAGAGCTTTGGCAGGCAGGTGGATGTTCTTAGAATGGAACTGGCAGGCTTCACATTTGGTGACTAGCTCGACCGCACCTTGGAGGGTTGTGGGCCAATAGAATCCTTGCCGGAATGCTTTCCCAACTAATGCCCTCGATCCAATGTGGGAGATGCACATGCCTTTGTGTATCTCAGCCAGCAGTTCATTTCCTTCTTCTCGGTAGATGCACTTCAATTTCACACTGTTGGGCCTCCTTCTATACAGAGTGTCATTGGCAAACTGATACACACTAGCCTTCCGGGCTACACTTTCAGCCTCATCTTGGTCACCGGGAAGCTCTTTGGTTTTGAGGAAGTGGACTATGTGCCCAGGTTGGAGCCTGCGGCTGGGCAACGAGGACTAGAGGCACTTCCTCTACTACGGGGGCACATTCCTTGTCCGCGGGGACCATGGGCCCGGCTAGAGGGTCCGGTCCGGCAAGTGGCGAGGAGTTGTTTCCGGGAGGGTCTCTTCCAGGAGCGAACGGCTTTACCGGGAGAGGCTTACCAGAATCCAACTTTCTCCTTTTCTGGGCCATTGTTACTGGGGATACGGAGGGCTGAGTAAGATGGAGAACAAAAGTCCCTGGTTCCACAGGAAGCTTCTGCGCATCACACTTTCATAGATGATCAGCTATGATGTTTCCCGCACGGGGTACGTGCTCTATTTATAATACATCAAGCGCTCCTCTAATCTCCTCACTTCCTCAATGTATGCCTCCATCAATGGGCTTTGGTAATCCTTATTAACCTGTCTCATGACAAGTTGTGAATCTCCTCGAATGATCAGCTTCTTAATTCCCAATACTGCAGCAATCTTGAGCCCTGCAAGGAGCCCTTCATACTCCGTTGTATTGTTGGTTGCCTCTTCCCAGGAAAAATGCATCTGGATGATGTACTTCAAGTGCTACCCAGATGGGGCAACAAGAAGCACGCTAGCCCCTGCACCTTGTAGAGAAAAGGCACCATTGAAATACATAATCCATTCTTGCAGGGATTTCTTGTCGAGGATAACTGTCTCTGGTACCTCCTCATCAGGGGTTGGTGTCCATTCCGCAATAAACTCTGCCAATGCCCTGCTTTGGATAGTTGATGCACTCTCAAACTTCAAACCAAAGCTGGATAACTCCAAAGCCCACTCCACTATTCTGTTGGTAGCCTCAAGGTTTCGAAGTATCCTTTGCAACGGGAAACGAGTGACAACCATGATCTCATAGGCTTGGAAGTAGTGGCGCAGTTTCCTTAACACCATGATAAGACCAAAGATCAAGCGCTCAGTCTAGCCCCATGTAACAAGGAGCTGACGAAGTACACTGGTTGATGCACCACTTTCTTCCTTGCCGTGTCCTTGGGGTTCCTCTTGCTGTCGTGCTCATTACTGTCATGATCCTTCTCTTGCTCTATCGGTCGTTGCTCACTCTCTGCCTCATCCACTTCCCGCTGCACCACCAAGACTGCACTAACCACTTGGTTGGTTGCCGCTAAGTACAGCAGCAACGGCTCTTGTGGTTTAGGAGCAACCAGGGGAGGCACAGAGGACAAGTAGGTCTTCAACTCTTGCAAAGCTGCATCTGCTTTTGGGGTCCACTTCATGGGCCCTGCCTTCTTCAAAATTTTGAAGAACGGCAGGGCGCGCTCGGCAGACTTGGAGATGAATATGCTTAGCACGGAACACATCCTATCAGATGCCTCACATCCTTAACTATCCTTGGCGCCTGGATCTGCTTGATAGCTTTAATCTTGTCGGGGTTGGTTTCGACCACACGATGGGACAGAAAGAACCCAAGCAGCTTGCCGGAGGGAACACCAAACACACACTTCTCTGGGTTGAGCTTCAAGTTGATCTTGCGTAGATTAGCAAATGTCTCCTCCAAATCCAGAATAAGGGTGGCTCTATCCTTGGTATTGTTGACACTATCATACATAGAAGATTCACTATTTCTGTGCAGCCATGGTTCGAAACCAATCTGGATTGCCGTTGCAAAAGTGGACCCAGCACTTTTCAATCTAAATGGCATGCGGACAAAATCGTACATACCACATGGAGTGATGAACGATGTCTTCTCTTCGTCTTCCTTGGACCTGAAGATTTGGTGATACCCAGAATATGCATCCAGAAACAAGAGAAAATCACAGCCTAAAGTGGAATTGACAATCTGATCGATACATGGCAAGGGGAATGGGTCCTTCGGGCAGGCTTTGTTGAGATGTGTGACATCTATGCAAAGCCTCCACTTCCTGTTAGCCTTCCGTACTACCATTGGATTTGCCAACCACGTGGGGTGTAGCACTCCTCTGACCAAACTAGCTGCTTCAAGTTTCTTGATCTCTTCCGCAATGAACTGCAGCCTCGCTAAGGCCTGCTTCCGGACTTTCGGGTTGAAGGTCGGGCGTGTGGGCAGACATCAAGGTGGTGCTCGATTACCTCCCTGGGAACACCGCGGATATCCGATGGTTGCCAAGTAAACACATTGATATTCGCCCGTGGCAAGGAAATGAGCGAGCTTTCCTATTTGTCATCAAGGGTGGCACTGATAGTGAAAATACCATCAACACCAGCCAGCCCTGTCGGGACCTTTTTCACTTGGGGTGCAGCGACCTTGGAACTCTTGTTGTTGGAGCTCTCCAACAAGTCATCAATAGACGCAGTGCACTTTGAAGAGGTACAGTTCCTGGATTCCTTGCCAACATCCTTGCTACCCTTCTTCTTTCTCTATCCTCCTTGGCAAGAACTACTACTATTGCTGCCTCTGTCGTGTCTACGTCCTAGTACATCTTGTCCACACAAATGATAGCATCGTTCTTATCTGATGGGTTGGTAATTACTCCCACAGACCCAGGTATTTTCAAGGTGTTAAAGGCATAGTGGGATGCTACCATGAATTTAGCTAGGGTTGGGCGTCCAAGAATCCCATTGTATGGCAGGGGGAGATCAACCACATCAAACACAATCTTCTCAGTCCGGTAATTCAGCTCTCCTCCAAACATCACCAGCAACGTGATCTTTCCCTTAGGATGACTCCTGCCGGGATTAACTCCTTCAAACCTACCGGTGGTCTTCAACTCATCTTCCGCTATCTGAAGTTTGTTGATGACTGTCGAGGAAATTAGATTCAACCCGGCCCCGCTGTCCACCAACATTTTTGTGACCGTGAGGTTGCGAATTGTTGGAGAGACCAACAATGGCAAACATCCTACCGCAGTACTACGGTTAGAATGATCCTCTTGGTAAAAGATGATGGGCGTGCATGAACACTTGAGCGGCTTCTGGGCCTCTGGCGCTGCTTCCATGGCATTGACTTATCATGCCAATCGCTTGAGCTGGTGTTGAGAGGTGTGCAAAGATGCACCCCCATCAATGGACAGGGCGCAGTGGCCTTTTGACACTCCTGCTCACTGGTTTCCTCTTCATCCTCCCATCACTCTCATCATCACAGTTTTCCTTCTCTCGACCTCTTGAAGGTTTTCCTTGGATCCTAAAGGGTTTGCTGGGGCGATTTACTTCACCGCCTCGGCCCTTGACGCCAGCGGCATTCTGACCCTTTTCCTTGTCGCGCTTCTCGTACTCTGCTCTTTGTCTCTTAAACAGCTGCTCAACCTGATAACAGTCTTGAAGGTCGTGGCCTTTGGTCCAATGAATCTTGCAATACGGCCCATCACCTTTCCCAGCCTTCTCGGCAGACACGACCTACCGGCAACCAGCGCACTCGGCAACTTTGCAATACCCACAATGCGGCTATATCTCCCACGTGTCAGGGTACAACTTAGAGGCATAGCCACATGGTAGGCCTGTTGCAAGAGGGGTAATCTTCACACATCTCATGTACTAAATAAGAAAGGGATAAAGAGTTGGCTTACAATCGCCACTTCACACAAAAAACAAGTTATATGGACATCATCCAGAGTACAATCAAGGTCCGACTATGGAACCAAAATAAAAGAAGACACCCCAAAAGCAAGATCCCCGATCGTCCCAACTGGGCTCCACTACTGATCAACAGGAAACGAAACAACACAACGAACAAGATCTTCCTCGAGCTCCCACTTGAGCTTGGTTGCGTCATCTGCACTGGTATCATCGGTGCTTGCAACTGTTTGGAAGTATCTGTGAGTCATGAGGACTCAACAATCTCACACCCGCGAGATCAAGACTATTTAAGCTTATGGGTAGGATAGGGTAATGAGGTGGAGCTGCAGCAAGCACTAAGCATATATGGTGGCTAAACATACGCAAATAAGAACGAGAAGAGAAGCAACGAAATGGCCGAGAAGCTAGAAGTGATCAAGAAATGATCCTGAAACTACTTATGCACAAAAATAACACAAGAACCGTGTTCACTTTCCGGACTCCGCCGGAAAGAGACCATCACGGCTACACACACAATTGATGCATTTCAATTAAGTTAAGTGTCAAGTTCTCTACAACCAGACATTAACAAATTCCCATCTGCCACATAACCGCGAGCATGGTTTTAAAAAATTTATACCCTGCAAGGGTGTCCCAACTTAGCCCATCACAAGCTCTCACGGTCAACGAATGATATTCCTTCACCCGGGAAGACCCGATCAGTATCGGAATCCCGGTTACAAGTCATTTCGACAATGGTAAAACAAGACCAGCAAGACCGCCCGATGTGCCGACATCACGATAGGAGATCCGCATATCTCATTCTCAGGGCAACACCGGATGAACACTACGTACAGCTAAAACCAGCCCTCAAATTTCCCCAAGGTGGCACTGCAAGTGGATCTGGTCCGGACCAACACTTAGAGAAGTACTGGCCCGGGGGGTTAAGATAAAGATGACCTTCGAGAGCGCGACTCCCAAGGGAAAAGTATAGGTGGTGGTGAGGCAAATGGTAAAACCAAGGTTGGGCCTTACTGGAGGAGTTTCATTCAAAGCGAACTGTGAAGGGGTTCCCATAACACCCAACCGTGTAAGGAATGCAAAATCAAGGAACCTAACACCGGTATGACGGAAACTAGGGCGGCAAGAGTGGAATAAAACACCAGGCATCAGGCCAAGCCTTCCACCCTTTACCAAGTATATAGGTGCATTAAAGTAAATAATATATAATAATGATATCCCAACAATATCCATGTTCCAACATGGAACAAGCTTCATCTTCACCTGCAACTAGCAACACTATAAGAGGGGCCGAGCAAAAGCGGTAACATAGCCAAACAACGGTTTGCTAGGAAAGGTGGGTTAGAGGCTTGACATGGCAATATGGGAGGCATGACATAACAAGTGGTAGGTAGCACGACGTAGGGATAGAGCAAACAACTAGCAAGCAAAGATAGAAGTGATTTTGAGGGTATGGTCATCTTGCATGAGATCCCACAAGGAAGAAGAACGAGTTCATGAAGAAGGAAAACGAGCGTAGTCGAACGAATCCTCACAACTCCGGAACGGAACCGAAGCTAACGAGAGAAGCAACCCGAAAAGAAGCAAGCAACATGTAACACCCTCGATGCGACTATAGCTCCCACGTGTCGAGGCACGACTTAGAGACATAATCACATTGAAGGCATATGTCGCAAGTTAGGCAATCTTCACAAACATCCCATGTAATATAATAATAAAAGGGGAGATAATGTAGTTGGCTTACACTCGCCACGTCAATAAAGTACATAAATAACATTACATCATCCAAACACTCATGGCCCGACTACGGCGCCAAAATAAAAGATAACCCAACAAGCGACACGGTCCCAATCACCCCCAACTGGGCACCACTACTGATCATCGGGAAAGGAAACATAGTAACGTTGAGAGTCTTCGTCGAACTCCCACTTGAGCTCATACGCTTCTCTTGGAGTGGAATCATCAGGCCCTGCATCTGCTGTAATAGTAATCTGTGAGCCACAGGGACTCAGCAATCTCGCACCCTCGCGATCAAGACTATTTAATATTGTAGGTAAGGAAAGGTAAAATATAGGTGGAGCTGCAGCAAGTGACTAGCAAGTATGGTGGCTAACTTATCCGAAAAAGAGAGCGAGAAGAGGAGGCAAAGCGCGAGCGAGAAACTAGAGAGCAACCTGCGCAAACATTACTCCAACACCGTGTCCACTTCCCGGACTCCGCCAAGAAGAGGCCATCACGGTAACACACTCAGTTGATTCATTTTAATTAAGTTAAGGTTCAAGTTATCTACAACTGGACATTAACAAATTCCCATCTGCCCATAACCGCGGGCACGGCTTTCGAAAGTTCAATCCCTGCAAGGGAGTCCCAACTTAGCCCATGACAAGCTCTCACGGTCAACGAAGGAATAGACCTCCTCCCAAGATGTTCCGATCAGACTCGGTATCTTGGTAATTCAAGACACTTCGAGAGGTTAAAACAAGACCAGCAACACCGCCCGAATATGCCGACAAATCCCGATAGGAGCTGCACATATCTCGTTTTCAGGGCACAATCAGATGAGCTGTCCATACAACTAAAACCAAACCTCGAGTTTCCTCGAGGGGGCGCTGCACAAGACTCTAGTTTGGACCAACACTCAGAGGAACACTGGCCCGGGGGGGTTAAAATAATGATGACCCTTGAGTCTGCAGAACCCAAGGGAAAGAAAAGGCTAGGTGGCAAATGGTAAAACCAAGGTTGGGCATTGCTAGAAAAGCTTTAATCAAGGCGAACTATCAAGGGGTTCCCATTATAACCCAACCGCGTAAGGAACGCAAAATCCGGGAACATAACACCGATATGACGGGAACTAGGGCGGCAAGAATGGAACAAAACACTAGGCGAGAGGTCGAGCCTTCCACCCTTTACCAAGTATATAGATGCATTAAGGTAGCAAGATAACATAATGATATCCCAACAAGTAAATAAAGGTTCCAACAAGGAACGGGCTCCAATCTTCACCTGCAACTAGCAATGCTATAAGAGGGGCTGAGCAAAGCGGTAACATAGCCAATCAACGGTTTGCTAGGACAAGGTGGGTTAGAGGTTTGACATGGCAATTTGGGAGGCTTGCAAGCAAGTGGTAGTCATCATAGCATTGGCATAGCGAAAGAGCGAGCAAACTAGCATAGCAAAGATAGTAGTGATTTCGAGGGTATGATCATCTTGCCTGCACAGTTGTCAGAGTTGACTGGATCCTCAAAAGCAAACTCAACGGGCTCCTCGTTAGCGAACTCGTCTCTCGGCTCTACCAAAACAAGACAAACAAGCAACAAGGATACAATCAACCACGTGCAAACTCAAACAACACGATGCAAGGATGATATGCTATGCGGGATGCGATGCGGGATGCAAAATGCAAGATATGACAGGAAATGCATGAACCTGGACTCAACTTGGAAAACCAAGTGTGCCACTGGAAAGATGAGATGAAATCGCTTGAAAACGATATAAAGAACGCCGGAATCGGAGTTACAGTTTGGAAATGGCAAGCGATTCAAAAATGACACCGGTCTGCGATTTACAGCAAGTAGGCATCTAAATGCAATGAGATGAACAAGCTACAACACCCAAACATGACAAAAAAATACATGGCAGGGATGCACACAAGATTCTTAACAAAAGTCTAGCACTGAGCTACGGCCAATTCATCCATTAACAGGTTCAAACAAGCATGGCAAAAATGCAAATGACAAACAGATTTCAGACTTTGTGAAATTAACACTTGTCTGGAATTTCAGATTAGGTAGCCCTCTTCGGAGCAACAAAACTAAATGCTACAGGACCTGATCATGGAAAAGTAAAGCATGGCATGGAGCTACTCAAAGAGCTTAACAAAAGTCCCTTAGTGACCTTGAGCCAAAAAGGACCAGAAAATACAATTGCAAGCATGTGAACATAGCAAAAACATAATCAGTTTTCAGACTTAGTGAAAAACTAACACATGCTGAAATATAACTCAAGTAGGCATGTTTACGAGCTCGATGCACTCACTACGGTGCAAGTCATGGCAAGACAAGCATACACCTATAGAGAAGGCACAAAATTCAAACTAGACATGGCAATAACAATAGCATAGCATGCACGGATCAACTACAACATCACTGGCAAAATTGCAAACAAGTTGACAATCTCAGATTCACAAAGTAGCAAAAGTAGAGCTCGATTGACTCAAGCTAGGCTGCTCCATAATTGCAAACAAAGGCATGGATGGATAGAGCACTACAAGATTAACAAAACATCCTTACTGATCATCCTCAAAAGAGTCACGGATCACTAGGAAACAACATGAACATATGGCATCATGAGATAAACAGCTCTAGGACTGTGAAATTACTGTCCCTGAAAACAGAATTAGCAAGTGCACCACTTTGCAAGCTTGCACAAGTCACCACACACATCCTAAAAATACATGGGTTGCACCTCTGGAAAGATGACAAAACCCTTAACAAAACATACGTAGAGCACACGGGCATAGCATGCACACATTAATCATGGCAAAAATGAAAAAAGTGCTAAACGGAGTAGCAGATCTAACAATTAACTCAAGTTGCCCTCTTCTAACAGCATTTCGGGCATCAAGATGAACTCAAAAGAAAATGATGAAATGGAATGAAATGATGTGCTCTCTGAGATGAAGATTTTTATATGCTATATGCATGAATCAAAGCTACGGATGCAAAGTTACGGGGTCTCGAACAGGAGCACTTGGATCTACAATTTCAGGACTTAGAGAAAAAAAATCAACCTCCGGATGGATCTAGATCTGGCGGTTACTGTAGCTCCGGATCGGGCACTATAGCTCCTCGCCGGAAATGGCGCCTTGGTGGCCGGAGGAAGAAGGGCGCTCGCCGGACTTGGAGGCGCTCGCCGGCGCGTGGGCGGAGGAGGCCGGACGGCGGGGTAGCTGCGGCGACGAGGCACGGCCTCG
>NC_057797.1:305467997-305525275 GCF_018294505.1 Triticum aestivum
GGCAGCCGGGTCGGGTCGGCGACCGGGTGAGGCGGCGATGGCCGGCAATGGCGCGGCGGCAGCGGTGCGCGCCGGCGCCGAGGACGACGGCGGCGGGGAACTGAGGAGCGGGGCGCTGTGGCTCGGCCCGGCTCGGGCCTCGGGAGGGCCGGCGATGGGCTGCGGCGGCGGGGAGGCGCGGCGATGTGGGCGCCCGGGCGGACGAATCCTGAGGCCCCACGTGGCAGCGGACGGCGGACCGGACGTGTCCGTCGGCAGGTTTTTGTCCGGCGTGGCGCGGGGACGATTTCTAGGGTTTCGGGGAGGAAGGAGATCCAAAAATCGGGGGGTGTTTAAATAGGCATAGAGGGAGCTAGGAGAGTCCAAATGAGGTGCGGTTTTCGGCCACGCGATCGTGATCGAACGCTCTAGATGATGGAGCAGAGTTAGGTGGGTTTTGGGCCAAATTGGAGGGGTGTTGGGCTGCAACACACACAGGCCTTTTCGGTCCCTCGGTTAACCGTTGGAGTATCAAACGAAGTCCAAATGATACGAAACTTGACAGGCGGTCTACCGGTAGTAAACCAAGGCCGCATGACAAGTCTCGGTCCAATCCGGAAATGTTTAATCCCCACACACAAAAGAAAGCTAGAAATGACCACTGGAGGAGAACGAAGCGCTGGAATGCAAAACGGACAACGGGGAAAATGCTCGAATGCATGAGACGAACACGTATGCAAATGCAATGCACATGATGACATGATATGGGATGAATGACAACGACAACAACACACGGAGACAAAAACCCGAACCCGAGATAAAAAATATAACTTAACGTCGGAAACGGCAAGAGTTGGAGTACAAATTGGGAAAGTTACATTCGGGGTGTTACACAACATAGTAAAAAACCATAACAAAACATGGCATGATGCACAATCAAGTATGATGCATGTCCGGTTTAATGAGGCATGGCATAGCAAAGTGCACAAACGAAACCACAAGTTAAGTGGAGCTCAATATGCAACGAGTTGCATATAGACGAAACACCACATTCAATCATTTAATTCACTCTCGTTTATGTACCCAATAATATTAAATGTTATTAAACATGGAAAGATGTGAAACATAATAAAACTATCTATCTAGCAAGTTTAAATGAGGCCAGAACAACAAGCAACAAGTCCGGAAAAATCCTCATGTGCAAAATGTGGATTTGGTACTGTTCTGCCCTAAACCATATTTTAGAGTTGTTAAACATGCAATATGAGTGCACCAAGTTAAACTAGGCATTTTTCTACCCGATTTACATATAAAGTTTATTTAATTTGGAGCTACGGCTAATTAGTTATGAAATAAATCATTTTAACATGGCATTTAAGCAAATTTAAACAAACATCATTTTTAAACATTTTAACCATC
Source organism: Triticum aestivum (assembly GCF_018294505.1). Taxonomy (NCBI): domain Eukaryota; kingdom Viridiplantae; phylum Streptophyta; class Magnoliopsida; order Poales; family Poaceae; genus Triticum; species Triticum aestivum. The sequence goes on from NC_057797.1 coordinate 305,469,396, forward strand.
CATGAAAGTTGTAAATTATTATCTACACAAAATTCGAAGCACTTTACATATTTAAAGTTTTTACATATGATGCACGGTTGGTGAGTTATGATATGCATGAAGCTTAGGGTTTTTTTCTGCAAATCTGAAATTCTACGGATAATGCTAAATTAGCAGTCAGTGGAAAAAACATCAACGGGCCCAAATCTGCTGGCCCAACTGGAGAAAAAAACAATAGGTGGGGCGCTGGAGGGGCAGCTCACCCATGGGCCAATCCCGGCTACAAAGGAGGCCGAGCAGGCTCGCTCGCTGGATCAAGTCGAGGCTGACTCGGGCGCGGTCAACACGCGGCTGCACCGAGCGAGTTGCTACTGCTCGTTACTGAAGAACGAACAACAGAAGCAGCGGCAGGTTCACGACGATGCAGGTGCCGGGGAGGTTCTGGCGACGGGCGACGGAAACCGGCGGGTAGGCGTTGGTGATGACCCACAAGTATAGGGGATCTATCGTAGTCCTTTCTATAAGTAAGAGTGTCGAACCCAACAAGGAGCAGAAGGAAATGATAAGCGGTTTTTAGTAAGGTATTCTCTGCAAGCACTGAAAATATATCTAACGGATAGTTTTGTGATAAGATAATTTGTAACGATCAACAAGTAACAAAAGTAAATATAGTGCAGCAAGGTGGCCCAATCCTTTTTGTAGCAAAGGAGAAGCCTGGACAAATTCTTATATAGAGAAAAGCGCTCCCGAGGACACATGGGAATTATCGCCAAGCTAGGTTTCATCATGATCATATGATTCGCGTTCGGTACTTTGATAATTTGGTATGTGGGTGGACCGATGCTTGGGTGTTGTCCTTACTTGGACAAGCATCCCACTTATGATTAACCTATATTGCAGGCATCCGCAACTACAGCAAAAGTATTAAGGTAAACCTAACCATAGCATGAAACATGTGGATCCAAATCAGCCCCTTATGAAGCAACGCATAAACTAGGGTTTAAGCTTCTATCACTTTAGCAACCCATCATCTACTTATTACTTCCCAATGCCTTCCTCTAGGCCCAAATAATGGTGAAGTGTCATGTAGTCGACGTTCACATAACACCACTAGAGGAGAGACAACATACATCTCATCAAAATATCATACGAATACCAAATTCACATGACTACTAATAGCAAGACTTCTCCCATGTCCTCAGGAACAAACATAACTACTCACAAAGCATATTCATGTTCAAAATCAGAGAGTATTAATATGCATATAGGATCTGAACATATGATCTTCCACCAAATAAACCAACTAGCATCAACTACAAGGAGTAATTAACACTACTAGCAACCCATAGGTACCAATCCCAGACTTAGAGACAAGAATTGGATACAAGAGATGAACTAGGGTATGAGAGGAAATGGTGCTGGTGAAGATGTTGATGGAGATTGACCCCCTCCCGATGAGAGGATCGTTGGTGATGACGATGGTGATGATTTCCCCCTCCCGGAGGGAAGTGTCCCCGGCAAAACTGCTCCGCCAGAGCCCTAGATTGGTTCCGCCAAGGTTCCGCCTCGTGGTGGCGGAGTCTCGTCCCGAAAGCTTGCTTATGATTTTTTTCCTCAATGAAAGACTCCATATAGCAGAAGATGGGCATCGGAGGGCCACCAGGGGGCCCACGAGGTAGGGGGGCACGCCCAGGGGGGTAGCGCGCGCCCCCACCCTCGTGGCCAGGGTGTGGCCCCCCTCTGGAACTTCATGCACTCAGTATTTTTATATATTTTGAAAATGACTTCCGTGAAGTTTCAGGACTTTTGGAGCTGTGCGGAATAGGTCTCTAATATTTGCTCCTTTTCCAGCCCAGAATCCCAGCTGCCGGCATTTTCCCTCTTTATGTAAACCTTGTAAAATAGGAGAGAATAGGCATAAGTATTGTGACATAATGTGTAATAACATCCCATAATGCAATGAATATCAATATAAAAGTGTGATGCAAAATGGACGTATCAACTCCCCCAAGCTTAGACCTCGCTTCTCCTCAAGCGAAAGCCGAAATAGAAAAATATGAACACATGTTTAGAGATAGAGGTGTCGATAAAAATAAAATACGGACATGAGGGCATCATGATCATTCTTAGAACAGCAACTTATATAATTCTTGTCATATGATCTCTTATGCTAGAGTAACAATTCAATCACAATTTCAAGTATGAATCATAAAGTTCATTGAAAACTAACAAACTATAATCTCAGTCATTGGAGCAATTGTAATTTATCATAACATAGGAAAGAGTCAATATAAGAGCTTTTCAGCAAGTCCACATACTCAACTATCATATAGTCTTTCACAATTGCTAACACTCACGCAATACTTATGGGTATGGAGTTTTAATTGGACATAGAGAAAGATAGGGGCTTATAGTTTTGCCTCCCAACATTTTACCTCAAGGGTAATGTCAACAATAATAGTTCATGAAAACTCACATCAAATTAGCCATATATACCAGGATCTTTCCAACATGTTGTTCTTGCCAAAAGATAAAATGTAAAAAGGAGGGGTGAATATCACCATGACTTTTATGTAAGGTAGGAGATAAAAGTAAAAGATAGGCCCTTCGCAGAGGGAAGCATAGGTTGTCATGCGCTTTTATGGTTGGATGCACAAAATCTTAATGCAGAAGAATGTCACTTATATTGCCACTTGTGATATGGACCTTTATTATGCAGTCCGTCGCTTTTATTTCTTCCGTATCACATGATTGTATAAAGCTTATTTTCTCCCACACTAATAAGTCATACATATTTAGAGGGAAGTTTTTATTGCTTGCACCGACGACAACTTACTTGAGGGATCTTACACAATCCATAGGTAGGTATGGTGGACTCTCATGGCAAAACTGGTTTAAGGGTGTTTGGAAGCACAAGTAGTATCTCTACTTGGTGCAAGGAATTTGGCTAGCATGAGGGGGAAAGGCAAGCTCAATCATGTTGGATGATCCATGACAATATAATTTATCTTAGATGTAAGAAAACATAACCCATTACGTTGTCTTCCTTGTCCAACATCAACTCTTTAGCATGTCATATTTTACTGAGTGCTCACAATCATAAAAGATGTCCAAGATAGTGTATTTATATGTGAAGACCTCTATTTCTTTATATTACTTCCTATTAATTGCAAAGATGACCAAAACTATGTTTGTCAACTCTGAACAACTTTTATTCATCATACTCTTTCTATGTGAGCTCATTACTCTCCATAAGATCCAGATGATCTCTTTGTTTCTTTTTATTTCTTTCTCTTTTCTTTTATTCACTCAAGATTATGGCAAAATAATCAAGCCCTTGACTCAACACTAATCTTTATTATATATAGCTCATGGACTCGATTACATAGAAGGATCGTAAAGCAAATTCACAACTAGATCATACTAAAACTTTATGCTACTAGATCAAGATATTGTGATGGGCACGAGAGGTCAATGTTGTGGAACCAGCGCCAGAGGCCCGGAAATCGCTCAAATGGTCCCGCACACCCATCATCTTTGACGAAGAGGATCACCCTAATCGCACCACTACGGTAGGGTGTTTGAATAGAGGAAAACACAGTCAGATAAGGATCAGGACAAAAGTGAGCACGACAATGAAAATAACCCAAGTGACACGGCAAGGAAGAAAGTGGTGCAGCGCTAGTGTACTTCGTTAGATCCTTGTTACAGGGGGCTAGATCGATGTACTCTGGTGTGCAAAAGTTGATCTTTTGTCTCATTATGGCCTCAAGGAAACTACTCCACTACTTCCAAGACCATGAGATCACGGTTGTTACTCGTTTTCCGTTACAAAGGTTACATTTGAAACCTTGAGGCAATTGGCAGAATAGTAGAATGGGCTTTGGAGTTATCCATCTTTTCTTTGAAGTTTGAGAGCACTTTAACTATTCACAGCAGGGCATTGGCAGAGTGTATTGCAGAATGGACGCCAACCCCTGATGAGGAAAGGACAAAGACAACCATCTCGGGCAAGGAATCACCCTAAGAATGGATCATGTATTCTGATGGTGCTTTTTCCCTACAAGGTGTAGGGGCTGGCATGCTTCTTGTTGCCCCCTCCAGGGAGCAATTGAAGTACGTCGTCTAGATGCACTTTGCCCGGGAAGAAGCCACCAAAAATACAGCAGAGTATGAAGGGCTCCTTGCTGGGCTCAGGATTGTAGCACAATTGCGAATTAAGAAGCTGATTATTTGAGGAGATTCACAGCTTGTGGTGAGACAAGTCAACAAGGATTACCAAAGCCCATTGATGGAAGCATACGTCGAGGAAGTAAGGAGATTGGAGGAGCACTTTGATGGGTTGCAAACAGAGCATGTACCCCGTGCCAAAAATAGCATAGTTGCTCACCTATGAAAGTGTGTTGCGCAGAAGCTTCCTGTAGAACCAAGAAATTTTGTTCTCCATCACTATCAACCCTCCGTATCACCCGCCACAATGGCCCGGAAGAGAAGAAAGCTGGACTACGGTAAGCCTCTCCCTGCAGAGGCCCTGCCAGAAACAACTCCTCACAGCCTGCCGGACCACCCCCTCCAGCCGGGCATATGGACCCCGCGAACGAGGCTGGTGCTCCCGCAGTAGAGGAGGTGCCGCTAGTCCTTGTTGCCGAGCCCCAGGCACTAACTTGGGCAAGGCACATTGTGCACTTCCTCCAAACCAGAGAATTCCCTGGCAAACAATATGTAGCTGAAAGAGTAGCCCGGAGGGCCAGTATATATCAGTTTGTCGATGACACTTCATGATCACCTATGGGTCCACGGGTCCCTTTTGGTTCGGCAACGGGGAGATCACGTTGCACAAAGAGCGGAAGCCATGGGTGCAACGCGACAACAATGACACTAGAGGGTTTTACCCATGTTCAGGCTGCCATGAGGCGTAAAACCCTACTCCTTCCTTTGGTGGACTGGATGGTGGAACACAACAGCACGCAATGCTTGAGCCCGTCAAGGTAGCCTCAGGAGGAAGCAACTTCACACGTACAAGTGTGAGGGGGTCCGAATCCCTTTCTATTTTGCCTTGGACCTCCTTTTATAGCTCAAGGGGTAACCACAATGGCAAAACAGTCATTATCTAGTGATTAGATAGCTAACAATGCTATCATACCTAACTCTGGCAGTTAGTACAAAGTGTATTAAATGCACTGCTAGGTGTCATTCTGAAGGTGAAGCCCGGCAAGCCTACCGTGCCTCTTAGTCATCTTCTGTTTCTCTGTTTGACATGCCCATTGGACGGGTGTCATGTGAGGATAATCTGTCTTCCAACGGGCCGCCATGTGCTTACTGGAAGCCACTTAATCATCTTGGAGGCTCGACATTGCATTGATAAGTGACCTCCATCGTCGGGCGGTGGAGCGGTGGTGTGTTGGCTGGATTTCCTGCTTTTGTCGGTCCCGGCAAGCTTGCCGAGCCAATCTTGGACTTGTCCTCGAGGTGGCATCGACCTGACCGGCCTCACCTGCCCAGCAAGGGAGGACTTCCCAAGGTGATACCTTGCTGTCTTGCATGTTAACTTGGTGTTCCTGATCCGCTCCTTGATCTCACGAGAGCGGTTTCTCTGGCTTGGCCTTGCTTCATATGCTTGTGATGTACATGCAATGCTAGCATGCCTATGTATAAGTCTGGTCAACAAGTACACATATTTGTTACGTCAACAAAGGTGGTGGTACCGGAGATATCAGATAGGACCCCACTTATATTGGCGATAGAACCAATGCCACAAAACCTATGCACTACTAGGGAAAACCCTAGTAGTAGCGCTTGTTTTATAGCCAGTAGTAGCACTTGTACAAGCGCTACCACTAAGGCGCTATAGCTAACTGGTAGCAGTAGCGCTGGTTAGCCAGCGCTACTGCTACACCTAGTTAGCAGTAGCGTTTCCCGCAAAAAAGCAGTACTGCTAATAGTAAGTAGCAGTAGCATTTCTTTTGAAAAGCGTTGCTGCTAAATTTTCCTATATTTTTGAAAATAAAGCTTATTTTCGTTGTCTTTTTATATAAAGTACTTTCATCATATGATTTTAAGACCATGATTAGTTATTATATATAACAGTGGGTGAAATGAACGTGGAGTAGATTCAAGTGCACACCGAAAGTACTACTAGATTAGTAGTACTTTCGATGTTCACCACATGTTGCCTCCACTTGAATCTAATCCATGTTTACTTCACCTACTGATATATATATATATATATATATATATATAATAACTCACCATGCTCATATAACAACTTAGCATCATGCATCATCGATTATAATAATAAATAACTCATCATTGGTATCATAATAACAAGTCCTATTCATCATCATCGATCATACAACTTCTACTCGTTATCATAATAACAAGTCATACTGATCATCATCATAGTCATCTAACCAATCCCACTTAATTGTTCTTAACACATGATCATGAGTATTAGCTAGGACCTAAATACCCACTCTAAGGTAAAATAGCACAAAACAAGACAGGCCCTGGCTCTCCATTATGGAGAACGGAGATTATCCTGTCTCCAATTCTTGCCCTTCGCACAATGTTGCTTCCAAGTAGCTCCCTACGATTGACCATACATTTTTTCCAATCTTTGATTGTCATGTCTTCATCGGTTTTAGAAATCTGGAATAGACAGGAGTGATTCATAGGGTGACTTAGCCGTAAGTTCAAAACATCAAGGTGACCTTTCCAAAACATCAGATGAGGCACACAATCCTTCAGGATTTTCTGTTGGAAAACAAAGTAATGACTATGTAGTTAGCAATGTAGTTGAGTTTTAGAAGAATTTATGCAATAGATACACGGATGTCGTAATAGTAAAGAATCTTACCATGGCATCTCGATGGATGTTACCATAGTTCAACACGTGCACTAGTGGCACGTATTAACCATAATGTGGAGGAGTTTGATAATAGATTGTACTTCTCAAGATTAGTAATAAATGAGATCAGATGATTTTTCTCCTGATAAGTTAATTCTGAGCCATCGGTGTAGTAGGTTCTGTCTACCATCTTCCGCACATTCTTTGAAGAATGAAAATAAGCTATCAATGGAAATAAGTTGTCAACTATTTCGAAATAAACAATATAAATTACTTAATAACTATGTTTGAGAAACTCACATAGCGGTAGAATTGGAAGCGTATCAACAAGGATCCAAATGTCCATATTATCTTGGGCGATGTTAGGATCACCAAGATCCATGGTGACAAGCATACCCTTATGAAAATCGTACATCTTGCAAAGTGCTTCCCAATTCGGGCAACCAAAATGGGATATGCTCTTAGAATTGTATATATTTAAATCAAAATCCATACCATGACGGGTCCTTAGGCGAATTTTCTTTGTTTCCATCCTCTCCAAGACATAGCGTCTTGCATGGCATGGGATAAGCTAGTTGAATTGCAAAAGACGAAAATTACACGTTGAAGTAGTTGAAGTTGTGCTTAATTACGAAAAAAATACTTGTCGTTTTTGCATACCGTTTCAACATCGAAGGTGTCCTAGAGCTTAATGCTGAAGCGCCGACCTTCGCCCAGGTGTGGCCTGTCGCACAGACCCCGGTCTTCATTTCACTAGTCGCACTCCCCCGGGAGACTTCCGTTGTCCGATGACGACATTTCCTAGGTTCATAATTCAAATATTAAACTTGTACAATTAAATATATGTACTAAAAAACTAAATTAGATCATTATTATTCATCACGGGTTAACTATCGGTCTGCTGAGTCTTTTCTTGAAAACACTCAGCTCAAGTGGTGTATATATTCGACCGACAGTGATGGTCGCTCCTCCCTTCGTCCCCGAGTGCATGACACCAAAATGTCAAGCACACGGAATGAAGGAGAAGCGACCCCCACGACAACAGTCGGGATTCTTCGTCCTCTCATATATGGTGGAGACTCTCCCTCACTGGTTCCTCTCTGACATTTGCGACCGTCGGTGATGGTCGTTAGTCCTCCTTCCCCTAGTGCATAACAAAGGTCTAGCATAAGGAGAAGAAGGAGAAACGACCCCCACGACAACAATCGGGATTCTTCGTCCTCTCTCATATATGGTGGATACACTCCCCCACTGATTTTTCGACGGTCGGTGATGGTCGTAATTCCTCCTTCCCCTAGTGCATAACAAAGGTCTACCGCAAGGAGATGAAGGAAAACCGACCCACACGACAACAGTCGGGATTCTTCTTCTCTCATGTATGGTGCAGACTTTCTCCCTCACTCATTTGTTGACTGTCATGTATGGAGCCTCGACAGACTTAAAGTCAACCCGAAATGTCGTTTAATGATCTTTCTAGAAAATCCAGGCGACTCAATATTTCTTACATATTCTAGCACAAGTCATGCCAAAATTCACGGAAAAGTCTGGCATGACCTTTGCTATAAAAGGACATATCGAGCGCCTGAAATTTGCCGGAATGGAAATTAATCAACACTTTGGCAAAACATAGACCACTCATAGGTGTAACCTGCAAACATGGCTAGCAACTTGGGCAAGAACATATCCTATTTGAGCAACACAAGATATACATGTTTATATCTACATCATATGCGCATTCAAAGTTGATGGTCATTGCATTTCAATGGTTGAAAATATGAACAAAAACATAGGACTCATATTGACATGGAGATTTGGCTGGTCTCACCTCGAGGTCGGAGGGGGTCGGTGACGGGGATGACGGCGGGGATGATGGAGGGGCTCCTTGATTTTTGCAAAAACAAAAACCCTATAAGCTATCAAATCATCAAATGCACATGCCTTGCATAGTACTCTCTAATTTGAGCATTCAAAATAGAAGTAGTTCTCCAATTTGAGCATTCAATAAGCAAAACCAAATGATAAAATAAGTTAGTATTCAAATTAGCATGCATTCAATAAGCAAAACTAAATCATCTCTTGCGTTCGTACATCGTCGAATATTATCACTAATACATCTCGAATAGTAACATACATATAGTAACATCACTAATACAGCTAAAACCCTAGCGAACGATGGGTATTGGCGCAGGCGATGGACACCCAAAGAGAAGGAACCATCATAGGATCATAGCTCCAGTGAGATCCCTGAAGAACTAGCCAGGTATTGGAGAACCTGCCCTCCAACGCAACCATGTAGCGACGGGCGTGCTCATTCTCCTCGCTGACATGGTGGTGTACCACCTCCGCGGGTTCCTCAAGCCTCTACACCGTCACTGCCCACGCGACCGCCACCAAAGAAGGTTCGAATCAACGACGGGCTGTCTCCTCACCAAGCTGCACCCCCCGGAAGGTAGCACCTCCTAGTACCAGCCCGACGGAGCCCAGCCCCGGACATTGCCCCTCTAATCAAGCAGGCCTCCTCTGTCGTGTCAACGAAGACGATGCGGGATAGGCATCATCGACATTGATGCAGGAATAATTTCTTTAACTAAAAAATAAACTAGTTCTATTAAGTTTCTTACTAAAAATAAACTAGTTATATAGTAAAATTGTAATTAGATCATCAAATCTCATATACCTTAATTTTCTTACTAAAAATAATCTAGTTCTATTAATTCAACTAGTTCAACTAAGCACTTACTATAAATACAAATAAATTAGTACTTACTAAAAATAAATTAGTTCAACTAGTTCTATTAATTTTCTTACTATTCTATTAAACACTTACTAAAAACAGTAAAAAAAACTATATTGAATTTTTTCTCTAAACTAAACACTATTGCCCTAAATTAACATCTACTTCGTTACCTAACCTAATTAACATCTACTTAGTTACCTAACCTACTTCCCTAACTAAAAAACATCTAATTAACAGTACCACTACTACCCTAACCTAATTAACATCTACTTAGTTACCTAACCTAGCTAGTTTACCTAAATTAACCTAGCTAGTTCACTTAGTGAACTTAGTTGACCTAATGAACTAAATTCACCTAAGTTAATTAACATACAGGGATGAGGGAGGAGGAGTACCTCTCGGTGTAGGACGGCCGGCCCGTGGTCGGCCGGCGGGGGAGGAGAGCCGGCGTGGGCAAGGGTGGCCGGCAAGAGAAGACCGGCATGGTGGACGGCGGCAGCGACAGCGTGCAGCGGAGGCGCGCGAGTGAGAGTGTGTGAGGGGGAGAGTGAGGTCGAGCGCGGGCTGGAGTGTGGATAAGGAGCCCATAGTAGTGGCTCTTGTATGTAGAAAGCGCTACTTCCACGTTCAATAGCAGTAGCGCTTCCTACACACAAGCGCTACTACTATGCCTGGCCTAGCAGCAACAGTCTTGTAATTGTAGTAGTAGTGTGTTTTATGAACAAAGCGCTCCTGGTAAGTGCATAGTAGCAGCGCTTACTGTGTGCAAGCGCTACTGATAATTAGTAGCAGCAGTTTCTGATAAAAAGCGCTACTACTAAGCTCCTGTGTATAGGCATTTCCCTAGTAGTGAGGATATCACAACTATGATGGTCGCTGCTTTGATCTTGTTAGTACATATTGTCTTGTATCATTGTCCTTACATTCATACCTGGTTGATTATGTGACATCAGTGTGCATGATAACCTGCATCCACTGTTTGCTCCTAATTATCATATCTATATTAATGCTTACATTAATGTAGAATAAACCCAATGCTTATGAAGAAGTTTAGCTCTACATTGTTCTTGTAAGTAACTTTGTCCTTTATCACTGTGCTTATATTGTCAGCTAGTTGTTCATGTACCATCACCTTTCAGCTTATTTTCCCTTGGCCTCCATTTTCTACACATCAGATCTATGTTTACTCTTAGCAAAATGTTGAATAAAACTAATGCTACTGAAGATGGTTAGCTCTGCATTACTCTTGTTAGTGCCTTTTGCATGTATCATGTACCTACATCTATATCTAGTTGATTATGTAGAATCACTCTGCATATTAGCTTAAATAATCTTCATTTGTTCCTATATTATCACACCAATATTTACTCTTAAAAATGAAGAATAAAGCCAATGCTTATGAAGACGACTTTGTGGTAAACTTCCGGAATTGCCGCCCCATCAACATGGAAAAGGGCTTTATAGAGCTAGTCTTCATTACTAACGTAAGTTTGTCTTTCTCGAGTCTTCAAATGTTGATGTGTATATTTGGATAGCAATGACTCCCACTACTATTTATCTTTGCCATTTGCATCAAATTGCATGTTTAAAGTTTATTATGTAGAAGTTCATAAACATAAGTTTCTCCTCCTCAATTTCAGTTTTTAGTTGCACAACCTAGTTCCTTATTCATACCATGTAAATTAAACTAAACAAAGCAAGTGCTCTTCTTTAGCACTTCATGTATGCTTGTGTTGTTGATCTGTAATCAAGTGGTGTGGTGAAACTACCAACTCCAGGAATATGTCATACCCTGCTATGTCTTAACTATGAATAATGGATATTATGTTCATGTTATTTAAATCATGTCTCTTTATTTACCAATCTCAAATGGGGTAAATTGACAGTACACTCACCATCGATGCTTATACATTCTTTAGCACTGCATGTATGCTGGTGTTCTTGATCTGTAATATAGTGGTGTGGTGAAGCTGGCCACTCCTGCACAATGCCATTTCCTGCCATGTCTTAACTATGAACAATGTTAATGCTATTTTCAGCTAGATCTCTTTATTTTCCACTAAGGAATGGGATGAATCGACAACAATGATGCTTATACATGCAAAGCCTGTTACCAGTCTGCTTTCTTCTCTTTTAGGGTGATATCACTAACACCAAGAGGAACTACCACAATGATAGTGAGACAAACCCATTGCTTGTCCCTCTAACATATATTGTGGGGAAAACACATCTTGGGGATAGCTATACAATGCCAAAGTCATGTCTTGATGTAGTGTAGAAGGTACTCGCTAATAGTAGTGATACAAGCTCGACAAAGTTGCCACCTGAATCTGTTTGACTTCTTGAGTCTCGAAATCAAGCAGAACGACATGATTAAGCTCAACTCCTACTGGAACTCCCATCTATATGGAAGAACTAAGCAGAATTATAGGACGTCTATTGATGCTATGCAGCTAGAATTGGATATAAGCATCAAACAAGCGTAGTCTCATCATCTTGCTCAGCTGCTTGCACTGCAGCTCCCAAGCAGGGCTAACCTTTCTTGAACTGTGTTGAAGTGTTGTCGGTTCTGTATATTAATTTTCATGGTGTGTTTATTTTCATTGGTGTGACCTTTAATGCTTAGTAAATGTAATATGTTGTCTGGTTGCGCTTTATTATCACTAGTGCTAAACTTTTATGCCCAGTGCATGTATTATGTAGTAATTTCTTTATTGTATAGTATAGATTTATTCTTCGCCATGATGCTGTAATATATTTTATGTATATGTTTTCATCGCTCTCTAAAAAAGCCGTAAACATTGACAAATCGTAATGAGCCTGAACATTCAGTTTATATAAAGAAATTGTGGTACGAAAACTGGTCGGCCCGCCAATCGCTCTAAATGGGCTAAAATGTGGGCCTACAACCATCTCCAGCCATAGCAGGCCTAGACGTAAACTCACCAACTATTATTTTCGAGCCTTTAAGAGGCTCAGTAAACCAGTTGCCTAAGTTGGGTCGAAAATTAAATGGGCTTTTAATAGCCTGAAAAGTAGGTTGGGCCTGAATTGTGACGTTGGCCCATGATTGGCCCAACCACAAGACGGGTCGTTAACATCGGAAAATATGTGTCGGGCCATAGTTGGCCCAATAAAATGATGGGTCATAAGCAGGCACGATGCAAAGCGGGCCATAATTAGACCCAGTTATATAACGGGCCTTTAACCGGCCAATAGTCAGGTTGGGCTAAAATGTATCCACGAAGACTACGGGCCATTAAGAGGCCGAAAGTCGCTTCGGACCAGAAATAGGCCCACATGCAAGATAGGTCACCAAATGGCCGAAAGTAAAACTGGGCCGACAATGGCACATGTGTACGAAGGGCCACTAATAGGCCGAAATTACTATCGGGCCAAAATATTGCATGGGCCTTTAAGAGGTCGTATTTCAAATGGACCCCCAATGGGGCCAAAAGCATAGTGCCTGTTAACGGGCCGGATCTTATATGCGCCGTAATGTGGCCGAAAATATGTCAGGTAGTTAACGGGGCGGATCTGATATGGGCCATCGTTTGGCCCAAAACAGGGCATACTATCAATAGGTCGGATCTGATATGGGTTCTCATTTGGCCCAAAACATGGCAAACATCTAATGGGTCGGATATGATGTGGGCTGCAGTTTGGTCCAAATCATGGCATGCTGTTAATGGGCCGACCTAGTACTGTATGACAAAATCTTGTGGGCCTTTGGCTGGGCCAGCCCTTTTACCTTAAATGGGCTACTGTTGGGCCATGCCACGTGTCAACGTATCATAGGCTCGTTTGGTCAATTGTAAGGATGACATCTCTCCCAACGCTGAGCTGAGATGTGGATTCGCCAGCAAATGGCAAATTTACACATGGAAAATTGCCATTTGTCCGAGCTGTTAGCGGGTTCTCGGATCCAAAATTGGACCCGATAGCTTAATGGTGACCCGTTATAGCGGCCGCCACGTGTCGATTACCCTTGACGAAAACACTTCCATGACGCGGCATTTATCGTCATGGAAGTGGCACTTCCATGATGATAATTTCAATATTGTCATGGAACACTTCTACGACAACACAATTATGACTATCTTGATTCTGTCAGAAAATCGTCATGGATGTACATGCATGACAAAAAACTTGACCTACTATGACAAAAATGTATCATCATGGAAGTGTTTTTTTGTAGTGCATGCCCTAAATATATTAAAGATATAATAAGTTCCCTTGGTCATGCTGGTTTCTATAGAAGGTTAATTAAATATTTCTCTAAAATTTCTAGTCGTCTAACTAATCTGCTTCAAAAATATGTTCCTTTTGTTCTTGATGAGGATTGTGTAGAATCCTTTGGATTACTTAAGAAAGCCTTAATTTCTGCACCCATTGTTCATCCACCTGACTGGAACTTTCCTTTTCAAATTACATGTAATGCTAGTGATTATGCTATTTGTGCTATCCTAGACAAAGAGTTGATAAGAAATTGAATGTTATTCATTATGCTAGTAAAATTCTAGAGAATCCTCAAAGAAATTATGCTACTACTAAGAAAGAATTGTTATCAGTTTTGTTTGCATGTGATAAATTCAGACCTTATGTCATTGATTCTAAAGTTACTATTCACACTAATCATGCTACTATTAAATACCTTATGCAAAAGAAAGATGCTAAACCTAGATTAATTAGATGGGTTTTATTATTATAAGAGTTTGACCTACAAATTATTGATAGAAAAGGAGTAGAGAATCCTGTAGCAGATAATTTGTCTAGGATGGAAAATGTTCTTGATGACCCACTGCCTATTGATGATAGTTTTCCTGATGAGCAATTAGTTGTTATAAATGCTTTCCCGTAATAATCCTTGGTATGCAGACTATGCTAGTTACATTGTTGCAAAATATATACCACCTAGTTTCACATACCAACAAAAGAAAAAGTTCTTCTTTGATTTATGATATAAATTTTGGGATGACCGACATTTATATAAAGAAGGAGTAGATGGTGTAATTAGACATTGTGTGCCTGCGGATGAACAGAACAATCCTACGGAAGTGTCATTTTGAGGCATACGAAGGGCACCAAGCTGGAGATATAACTGCACATAAGGTATTACAGTCTGGTTTTTACTGGCCTGCTCTCTTCAAAGAGGTATGTAAGTTTGTCCTTCCTTGTGATGAATGTCAAAGAATTGGCAATATTGGAAGACATCGGGAAATGTCTATGAAGTATGCACTTGTTATTGAACCATTTGATGTATGGGTTTTTTATTGTACGGGGCCTTTTCCTTCCTCTAATGGGTATACTCATCTTTTTAGTTGTTGTTCATTACATTACTAAGTGGGTAGAAGCTATTACAAATAGTAGTGTTGATGATAACACTTATATTAAAATGCTTAAGGAAATTATTTTAATGAGGTTTGGAGTCCCTATATATTTAATGGCTCATGGTGGCTGAAACGTCTCCAACGTATCTATAATTTTTTATTGTTCCATGCTATTATATTATCTGTTTTTGATGTTTAATGGGCTTTAATATGCTATTTTATATTTTTTGGCACTAACCTATTAACCAGAGGCCCAGTGCCAGTTTCTGTTTTTTTTGCCTATTTTAGAGTTTCGCAGAAAAGGAATACCAAACGGAGTCCAAATGGAATGGAACCTTTGCGATGATCTTTCTTGGACCGAAAGCAAACCAGGAGATTTGGAGTGGAAGTCTAGAACTCCGCGAGGCGGCCACGAGTAAGGAGGGCATGCCCAGGGGGTAGGCACACCCCCACCCTCGTGGGCCCCTCGTAGCTCCACCGACGTACTTCTTTCACCTACATATACTCTTGTACCCTAGATCGGTCACAGAGAGCCACAAAACCACTTTTCCACCGCCGCAACCTTCTGTACCCATGGGATCCCATTTTGGGGCCTCTTTCGGCTATCTGTCGGAGGGGGAATCGATCACGGAGGGCTTCTACATCAACACCATTGCCTCTCCGATGAAGCGTGAGTAGTTTACCACAGACCTTCAGTTCCATAGTTATTTGTTAGATGGCTTCTTCTCTCTCTTTTATTCTCAATACAAAGTTCTCCTCGATATTCTTGGAGATCTATTCGATGTAATACTCTTTTGCGGTTTGTTTGGCCAGATCCGATGAATTGTGGGTTTATGAACAAAATTATCAATGAATATTATTTGGTTCTTCTATGAATTCTTATATGCATGATTTGATATCTTTGCAAGTCTCTTCGAATTATAGGTTTAGTTTGGCCTACTAGATTGATCTTTCTTGCAATGGGAGAAGTGCTTAGCTTTGAGTTCAATCATGCGGTGTACTTTCCCTATGACAGTAGGGGAAACAAGGCACGCATTGTATTGTTGCCATCAAGGATAAAAATAGGGTGTTTATATCATATTTCTTGAGTTTATCCCTCTATGTCATGTCATCTTGCTTAATGTGTTACTCTATTCTTATGAACTTAATACTCTAGATGCATGCTGGATAACGATCGATGTGTGGAGTAATAGTAGTAGATGCAGAATCGTTTTGATCTACTTGACACGGACGTGATGCCTATATTCATGATCATTGCCTAGATATTCTCATAACTATACGCTTTTCTATCTATTGCTCGGTGGTAATTTATTCACCCACCGTAATACATGCTATCTTGAGAGAAGCCGCTAGTGAGACCTATGGCCCCCGGGTCTCTTTCTTATTATATTGCATCTCATTTATTTACATCGCATATCATTTACTATTTTTCAATATTTACTTTCCAATCTATACAACAAAAATACTAAAAATATTTATTTTACTATATGTATCAGATCTCACTTTTGTGAGTGACCGTGAAGGGACTGACAACCCCTTTATCACGTTGGTTGCAAGGTTCTTGATTGTTTGTGCAGGTACTAGGTGACTTGTGCATTGTCTCCTACTAGATTGATACCTTGGTTCTCAAAAACGGAGGGAAATACTTACGCTACTTTGCTGCATCATCCTTTCCTCTTTAAGGGAAAACTAACGCATGCTCTAGAGGTAGCAAGAAGGATTTCTGGCGCCGTTGCCGGGGAGATCTATGCCAAGTCAAGACATACCAAGTACACATCATAAACTCTTCTCCCTCGCATTACATTATTTGCCATTTTCCTCTCCCCCATTTCACAAAGATTTTCCCTTTTCTTTCGCCCTTCTTCCATTCGATCTTGTGTTACCATGTGCCTTCTTTTTGCTTGCATCTTCGCTTGCTAAGAGTTTATGGATCCCCATCCTCTTGCTAACCTTTTTAAAGGAACCAATTATGATGAACCTATTGCTAGTTTGTTGAGTGCACTAGATTATCTTTATGGAGTTTTACTTGAAATCCGTGAATCTGAAAAGTGATTCACGATAGATCTTTGAATAAAGCATGATTGCAATGATGTTACTATAAATTCTATTAATGTCAATTGTGCTAATAATACGCAAAACCCTAAGCTTGGGGATGCTAATTTGCTATGTCTACTACTTGTTGCAATAATCATGATTGAGGTGATTCTTCTTATGGTCTTGAAAATTTAACTGAGCCCCATGATGAATATGAGATTGATAATAATGCTTGCAATAATACTGAAAGTGGGTTTGGAAGAGTGTTAACTTTAGATCCCACATATTTGTATAATGATCAATCTTATGAAGTTTTTGATAAAAGTGGGTTCAGAGAGGTCATGACTTTATTTCATGATAATCCCACAATTTCGGAAGAGTGTCAACTTTGCATGCATGTGGATCATGAAGAGAAAAATTTATGTGATAGTTATATTGTTGAAGTTGATTTTGATCCTACATGTAATTATTGTGAGAGAGGAAAATATGGTTGTAGAAATTTTCATGTTACAAAATTACCTCTCGTTAGGTTGAGATTGCTATTGTTTCTTTCTTCTTCCTTGCATATGGTGGTTTTTGCTTGTCTCGTTAGGTTGAGATTGCTATTGTTTCTTTCTTCTTCCTTGCATATGGTGGTTTTTTCTTGTCTTGATAATTTGTTTGCTTATGAAATCCCTATGCATAGGAAGCATGTTAGACTTAAACTTGTTTGCCATATGTTTTATGATGCTCTCTTTGTGCTTTAATTCTTGTCTTTCATGTGAGCGTCATTGAAATCTCAATGCCTATCTAGGGGCGTTAAACGATAGCGCTTGTTGGGAGTCAACCCAATTTTATTTTTGTTCTTTGCTTTTTGTTCCTGTTTAGTAATAAATAATTCATCTAGCTTCTATTATAATTGTGTTTTTTATGTTTTAATTAGGGTTTGTGCCAAGTAAAGCCTTTAGGATCTTCTTGGGTGATTGTTGTTTGATCTTACTGATAAAAACAGAAAGTATGCGCTCACAAAAATAATTATCATTTTTACCAAAGTGATAAAATACTAATTCAAACTGCAGTAGATCAATATACTTTTTATCCTGGTCATCCTAATTTTTCCGAATTTTTGGAGTTACAAAAGTATTCGAAACCTCCAGATTTCTATAGACTGTTCTGTTTTTGACAGATTCTATTTTTTGTGTGTTGTTTGCTTATTTTGATGAATCTATGAGTAGTATCGGGGGGTATGAACCATAGAGAAGTTGGAATATAGTAGGTTTAACACCAATATAAATAAATAATGAGTTCATAATAGTACCTTAAAGTGGTAGTTTATTTTCTTATAGTAATGGAGCTCATGAGATTTTTTGAAGTTTGTGTTGTGAAGTTTTCAAGTTTTTGAGTAAAGATTTGATGGATTTTGGCATAAGGAGTGGCAAGAGCCTAAGATTGGGGATGCCCAAGGTACCCCAAGGTAAAATTCAAGGACAACCAAAGTCCTAAGCTTGGGGATGCCCGGGAAGGCGTCCCCTCTTTCGTCTTCGTCTATCAGTAACTTTACTTGAGGCTATATTTTTATTCACCACATGATATGTGTTTTGCTTGGAGCGTCTTGTATGATTTGAGTCTTTGATTTTTAGTCTACCACAATCATACTTGCTGTACACACCTTTTGGGAGAGACACATATGAACCGGAATTTAATAGAATACTCTATGTGCTTCACTTATATCTTTTGAGCTAGATAATTTTGCTCCAGTGCTTCACTTATATCTTTTAGAGCACAGTAGTGGTTTTATTTTATAGAAATTATTGATCTCACGTGCTTCACTTATATTATGTTGAGAGTCTTTTAGAACAGCATGGTAATTTCCTTTGGCTATAAAACTAGTCCTAATATGATGGGCATCCAAGATGGGTATAATAAAAACTTTTATATAAAGTGCATTGAATACTATGAGAAGTTTGATGCTTGACGATTGTTTTGAGACATGAGGATGGTGATATTAGAGTAATGCTAGTTGAGTAGTTGTGAATTTGAGAAATACTTGTGTTGAGGTTTGCAAGTCCCGTAGCATGCACGTACGGTAACCTTGTGTAACAAATTTGAAGCATGAGGTGTTTCTTTAATTTGTCGTCCTTATGAGTGGCGGTCGAGGACGAGCGATGGTCTTTTCCTACCAATCTATCCCCCTAGAAGCATGCCATAGTGCTTGGTTATGATTACTTGTAGATTTTTGCAATAAGTATGTGAGTTCTTTTTGACTAATGTTGAGTCCATGGATTATACGCAGTCTCACCCTTCCACCCTTGCTAGCCTCTCTAGTACCGCGCAACTTTCGCCGGTACCATAAACCCACCATTTACTTTCCTCAAAACAGCCACCATACCTACCTATTATGGCATTTCCATAGCCATTCCGAGATATATTGCCATGCAACTTTCCACCGTTCCGTTTATTATGACATGCTTCATCATTGTCATATTGCTTTGCATGATCATGTAGTTGACATCGTATTTGTGGAAAAGCCACCTTCATAATTCTTTCATACATGTCACTCTTGATTCATTGCACATCCCTGTACACCGCCGGAGGCATTCACATAGTCATATTTTGTTCTAAGTATCGTGTTGTAATTCTTGAGTTGTAAGTAAATAAAAGTGTGATGATCATCACTATTAGAGCATTGTCCCAGTGAGGAAAGGATGATGGAGACTATGATTCCCCCACAAGTCAGGATGATACTCCAGATGAAAAAAGGGGGAAAAGAGGCCATAAATAAGAGAAAAGGACCAAATAAAAAATTATAAAAAAAGAGAGAAAAGGAGAGAAGGGACAAAGCTACTATCCTTTTTCCACACTTGTGCTTCAAAATAGCACCATGATCTTCATGATAGAGAGTCTCCTATGTTGTCACTGTCAAATACTAGTGGGAATCTTTCATTATGGCACTTGGCTTGTATATTCCAATGATGGGCTTCCTCAAAATGCCCTAGGTCTTCGTGAGCAAGCGAGTTAGATGCACACCCACTTAGTTTCTTTTTAAGCTTTCATATACTTATAGCTCTAGTGCATCCGTTTCATGGCAATCCCTACTCACTCACATTGATATCTATTGATGGGCATCTCCATAGCCATCGATACGCCTAGTTGATGTGAGACTATCTTCTCCTTTTTGTCTTCTCCACAACCACCATTCTATTCCACCTATAGTGGTATGTCCATGGCTCATGCTCATGTATTGCGTGAAGATTGAAAAAGTTTGAGAACATCAAAAGTATGAAACAATTGGTTCGCTTGTCATCGGGGTTGTGCATGATTTAAATATTTTTTGTGATGAAGATAGAGCATAGCCAGACTATATTATTTTGTCGGGATAGCTTTCTCTGGCCATGTTATTTTGAGAAGACATGATTACTTTGTTAGTATGCTTGAAGTATTATTATTTTTATGTCAGTATAAAACTTTTGTTTTGAATCTTTCGGATTTGAACATTCATGCCACAATAAAGAAAATTACATTGATAATTATGATAGGTAGCATTCCACATCGAAAATTCTATTTTTATCATTTACCTACTCGAGGACGAATAGGAATTAAGCTTGGGGATGCTTGATACGTCTCCAACGTATATATAATTTTTGATTGTTCCATGCTATTATATTATCTGTTTTGGATGTTTAATGGGCTTTAATATGCTCTTTTATATTATTTTTCGGACTAACCTGTTAACCGGAGGCCTAGTGCCAGTTTCTGTTTTTTTTGCCTATTTTAGAGTTTCAAGGAAAAGGAATACCAAATGGAGTCCAAATGGAATGAAACCTTCGCGATGATCTTTCTTGGACCGAAAGCAAACCAGGAGACTTGGAGTGGAAGTCTGGAACTCCGCGAGGCAGGCACGAGGCTGGAGGGTGCGCACAGGGGGGTAGGCGCGCCCCCACCCTCATGGGCCCCTCGTAGCTCTACCGACGTACTTCTTTCGCCTATATATACTCTTATACCCTAGGTCGATCGCAGAGAGCCATGAAACCACTTTTCCACCGCCGCAACCTTTTGTACCCTTGACATCCCATCTTGGGGCCTCTTCCGGCGATCTGCCGGAGGGGGAATCGATCATGGAGGGCTTCTACATCAACACCATTGCCTCTCCGATGAAGCATGAGTAGTTTACCACAGACCTTTGGGTCCATAGTTATTAGTTAGATGGCTTCTTCTCTCTCTCTTTGATTCTCAATACAAAGTTATCCTCGATGTTCTTGGAGATCTGTTCGATGTAATACTCTTTTGCAGTGTGTTTGCCGAGATCCGATGAATTGTGGGTTTATGAACAAGATTATCTATGAATATTATTTGGTTCTTCTATGAATTATTATATGCATGATTTGATATCTTTGCAAGTCTCTTCGAATTATCGGTTTAGTTTGGCCAACTAGATTGATCTTTCTTGCAATGGGAGAAGTGCTTAGCTTTGGGTTCAATCTTGCGGTGTCCTTTCCCAGTGATAGTAGGGGCAGCAAGGCATGTATTGTATTGTTGCCATCGAGGATAAAAAGAGGGGGTTTATATCATATTGCTTTAGTTTATCCCTCTACATCATGTCATATTGCTTAATGCGTTACTCTGTTCTTATGAACTTAATACCCTAGATGCATGCTGGATAACGGTCGATGTGTGGAGTGATAGTAGTAGATGTAGAATCGTTTCGATCTACTTGACGCAGACATGATGCCTATATTCATGATCATTGCCTAGATATTCTCAAAACTATGCGCTTTTCTATCAATTGCTCGGCAGTAATTTGTTCACCCACTGTAATACATGCTATCTTGAGAGAAGCCACTAGTGAAACCTATGGCCCCCGGGTCTCTTTCTTATTATATTGCATCTCTTTTATTTACATCGCATCTCGTTTACTATTTTGCAATCTTTACTTTCCAATCTATACAACAAAAATACCAAAAATATTTATTTTACTATCTGTATCAGATCTCACTTTTGCGAGTGACCGTGAAGGGACTGACAACCCCTTTATTGCATTGGTTGCAAGGTTCTTGATTGTTTGTGCGGGTACTAGGTGACTTGTGCGCTGTCTCCTACTGGATTGATACCTTGGTTCTCAAAAACTGAGGGAAATACTTACACTACTTTGTTGCATCACCCTTTCCTCTTCAAGGGAAAACCAACACATGCTCAAGAGGTAGCAGTGGTTCACAATTTATTCATGGTGCATTTTGTAAACTTCTTGCTAAATATGATGTCAACCATAGAATTGTATCACCTTATCATCCCAGTATAGTGGTCAAGTTGAATTAAGAAATTGAGAAACAAAATTGATTTTGCAAAAGACCGTTAATAGATCTAAAAATACTTGGTCTATGAAACTTGACGATGCATTATGGGCATATAGAACTGCTTATAAAAATCCTATGGTATGTCTCCTTATAAAATGGTCTATGGAAAAGCATGTCATTTACCTCTTAAGTTAGAACATAAAGCTTATTGGGCAATTAAAGAACTTAATTATGATTTCAAACTTTCCAGTGAAAAGAGGTTATTTCATATTAGTTCGCTACATGAATGGAGGGCACAATCTTATGAAAATCCCAAGTTGTTCAAAGAAAAAGCTAAAAGCTCGCATGACGAAATAATCCAAAAACAGAAATTTAAAGTACGTGTGCATGCTCTATTGTACAATTCTCGTTTGAGATTTTTGCAGGAAAACTTCTCTCCAAATGAGAAGGACCTTACACTATAGATAAGTTTATCACTCTGGAGCTATCAAAATCAAGAATGGCAAAGGCACTAATCTGAGGGTGGTTAATGGGCAAAGCATTAAACATTATATCTCAGAGACGCCCGTTAATGTTGAAACTAATATTATTCAAACTATGACACCGGGGGAGCACATAAGAGGGACCTTCTGGAACACTCCAGAACCCTGAAAAGAAGTATGTATGTAATACGGTAAGTAAACCGACTCCAAAAATTCCATCAGAAATATTCATGTCCATTTTGGAATATGAGAAAAAATTACAAAAGGAATAACCAGCAGAGGGGACCCACGAGGAGGTCACAAGGCAACAGGGCGCGCCTTACCACCTAGGCACATCGGGTTGCCTTCCCCTCGTGTGTCTTCCCGACTCCTTTTCTTCCAGAATACTAGTTTCGCAAGATAAAATTTATTTATATATACTCCCATATGTTTTGACCACCGCATCGCAAGTTTCTCCTCTCTTCTTGTTTCGGGCTATTTTTCTAGCAGATCTAACAGCATGTCGTCCCAAGACTCGGATGGAGAGAGCTATGTTTCCCATTATGTTGCCAACCCAAGGATCTATGGTGATGTAGATCCTTATGGGTGGTCCACAAATGAGGAACTGGAGGCTGATTTTGAATAGGCAGATTGCTCGAGCAGAGAAGAAGAAGATGTCCCTCTACCTCAACCATGGGACACGCAAATGGGGTTCAAAAAGTCAAGCCTGCCAAACACAACGAAGATTCTAAGTTTCAATTTACTCCTTTCCGTCATGTGCAGGGAGAAGAGGACAAATTGCGCCACAAAATGTGGGAAGTGGAGCAGGAAATCAATAGGCTGAAGGACGAAAAATCGCATTCTTAAGTGGCAGGACAAGCCCACTACCTCATCTCCAACATCACCAAAGAAAGACACATAAGTACATGGGTATGGGCACCAGCCATGCTTGTTCCAAGCTTGGGGGAGGTGCCCTGGTATTGTATCATCATCACCTTTTTACCATCTTTATATATATTAGTTCGATCCTTAGTTATTTCATGATTTAGAAGAATAAAGGTTTAGTAAAGTTTTTGCTTCGAGTGCTTGCTTTGTGTCCTATGTATGTAACTGAGTGTGAGAGTTATATAATAAAGAGTAGTTTGAGTTTTTTCTTCTTTACATTCTTGTTCCAATGTCAATAATAAAAAGGAATAAAAGATCATATGCTAATCCCAAGGGGAATAATAACTTCACATAGAAAGAGTATTGTTGATAAAAGTTATTGGAAATTAACAAACATAGTTGGTCATGGATTCAATTGATGAAAAATTAGTAAGGGGAGAGGAGATTCACATATAAATATACTATCTTGGATGTTTTATGATTGTGAGCCCCCATCAAATATTTTCCGCATGGTCAAAATAGTTGATGTTGGACAAGGAAGACAACATAATGAGTTATGTTTGTTTACATTCACATAGAAGTTATATTTTCATGGATCCCCTAACATGTGGTGCTTGTTTAGAACCTTTTCCTAGACAAAATCCACACTAAGTAGAGATACTATTTGTGCATCCAAAACCCTTAAACCCAGTCTCTTGTTGAGTCCACCATATCTACCTATGGATTGAATAAGATCCTTCAAGTAAGTTGTCATCGCTGCATAAGGCAATAAAAATTGCTCCTAAATATGTATGATCTTTTATTGGAAGGGAAACTAAGATTTTACGAACTTTTCATGGCGATGAAATAAAAGTGATGGGCTTCATGATAAAAGTCACTATCATAAGGGGCAATATAAAGTGACGTTCCTTTCCATTTAAAGCTTGCACATTCAAAAATAAAAAGCACACAACAACATGTGCTTCCCTCTGCGAAGGGCATATATCTTTTATTTTTCTGTATTTTCTTTTATGCAAGAGTCAATAATATTCATCCCCATTCCGCTCTATTTATTCTCTAGTTGGCAAGCATCATGTGGTGGGGAAAGATCCAAGCACATATGTCCAGTCAGATGTAGGTGATCATGAGTTATTATTGTTGACATTAACCTTGAGGTAAACAAGTTGGGAGGAGAAAACAATAAGCATGTATCTTCCTATGTGTCTGACAGAAATGTTTGTTCCCAAAAATTTACATTCAGTGTTAGCAATCATAGAAGACTAAATGATGGTTGAGTATGTGGACTTGCTAAAAGAAAAGATCTTACATAGAATCTTCCTCGAAATATGATGAATTGTGATTGTTTCAATGAACGAGAACATAGTTTGTTTGTTTTCAAGAACGTTTATACTTCATACTTTAAAGTATCGATGAATTGTTTTTTATGAGAAGCTATATGACAAATAGTTGTTGCTATGATAAAGATCAGCATGCTATTATATTCGAATTTTGTGTTTATTGACACCTCTCTCTCTAAACATGTGGTCATGATTATCGAGTTTGGCTTTCACTTGAGGACAAGCGAGGTCTAAGCATGGGGGAGTTGATATGTCCATTTTGCATCATGATTTCCTACTATTATTTATATTGTTTTTGGTCATTATTTCACCTTATGATGCAATTCTAATGCCTTTCCTCTCTTAATTTGCAAGCTTTACATTGAGAGGGAGATTACCTCCAGCTAGAATTCTGAACTTGAAAAAGCTACAACAGAGATACCTATATACAGAACTCCAAATGACCTAAAATTTTACTGAGATTTTTATTGAATATATAAAAATACCAGAGTAAAGAAATACAAGAGGGGGGGCACCAGCTGCTCACCAGGCAACAGGGTGCGGCCACCCCCTAAGCACGCGCTGATGCCTTATGGGTCCCACAGCTGGCCTCCGGTGCCCATATTTTGCTATATGAGGGGTTTTGACCTAGAAACAATAAGTAGAAGACTTTCGAGGTGAAGCGCCGTCTCGAGGCAGAACCTGGGAAGGGGCACATTTGCTCTTCGGTGCAGCGACTCCACCGAGGATACTTCCCTCCGAGAGAGGGAAATCGAAGCCATCGACATGACCAACGATCCTCTCCTCATGGGAGGACCAATCTTCATCAGCATCTTCACCAGCACCATCTCATCTCAAACCCTAATTCATCTATTGTATTCAATCTTTGTCCCAAAACCTCAGATTGGTACATGTGGGTTGCTAGTGGTGTTGATTAAATCATGTAGTTGATGCTAGTTGGTTTATTGGTGGAAGATTAAATGTTCAGATCCTCAAGAATATTCAATACACCTCTAATCTTGAACATGAATATGATTTTTGAGTAGTTACTTTTGTTCTTGAGGACATGGGAGAAGTCTTGTCATAAGTAATCTTCTGATGTTGGTATTCATTCGATATTTTTGATGACATGTATGTTGTTGCTTCCTTTAGTGGTGTCATGTGAACATCAAATACATGACACTTCACCATACATGGGCCTAAGGGAAGGAATTGTGGAGTAATAAGTAGATGATGGGTTTCTAGAGTGACAGAAGCTTAAACCCTCGTTTATGTGTTATTCCGTAAGGGGCTGATTTGGATCCATATGTTACATGCTATGGTTAGATTTATATTAATTCTTCTTTCATAGTTGTGGATGCTTGTCAGAGGGGGTAATCATAAGTGGGTTGCTTGTTCAAGTAAGAATAGCACCCAAGCACCGGTCCACCCACATATCAAATTATCAAAGTATGGAACATGAATCAATTAGACATGATAAAAGTGACTAGATAATAATTCCCATGTGTCCTGAAGAACACTTTGCTTTTTATAAGAGAACTTCCAGTCTTATCCTTTGCTATAAAAAGGATTGGGCCACCTTGCTGGACCTTTGTTACTATTTCTACTTGTTATGAATTATCTTGCTATAAAACTATCTATCACTATTGCTTTCAGCACTTGTAGAGAATACCTTGCAAAAAACCACTTGTCATTTTCTTCTACTTCTCGTTGGGTTCGACTCTTACTTATCAAAAGGACTACGATCGATCTTCCCGTCTTCGATGACCTAAACGGATGGTGCAAGGCCCTACTGAACGAGCATGTTGCGCCACGTCCATTAGTTGCACTACCGCGAGTCACGATGGTTGGGTTTGATGGGAACGATGATGACTAGCAGCGACCGGATCATGGGACGGACGGCAAGATGCTAGGGGACGCGTGCAAAAAAACGGGAAGATGGGGGAAGTGCGTGAGCTCACAATGAAGCTCGAGGGCCCGATGAGGCCGGGGTTAAGCCGGAGGTGTGCAGATCTATGGTGATGGTGGTGGCGGTCGAAGGGGAGAAAATGACCCGATGGTGTCGATGCAGCAGCGATCCGGGGTGATTCGGCCTTGTAGACAACATAGATGTGGACGATGTGTTGGGGAACGTTGCATGGAAAACAAAAAGATTCTACACACACGCAAGATCTATCCATGGATATGCATAACTATGAGGTGGGAGAGTATGTCTACGTACCTAGACCGTTTAGCGGAAGTGTTTATCAACGTGGTTGATGTAGTCGTACACCTTCATGATCCAACCGATCAAGTACCGAATGCACGACACCTCCGCGTTCAGCACACGTTCAGTTCAATGACACCCTTGCCTTCTTGATCCCGTGAGATGGGCAAAGTAGTAGATGAGTTCCAGCAACAAGACGATATGGTAACGGTGGTGATGCAAACTATCTCCGCAGGGCTTCGCCGAGCACTACGAAAATATGACCGAGGATGAACTACAGGGAGAGGGGCGCTGCACACGGCCTTGGAATCATGGTATGTGTTGCCCCTCTCCCTCCTCTCATATATATAGGTGGAGTGAGGAGAGGAGGCATCCCTAGGGCGCCCCCAAGTGGCCGGCGGCTACCCTAGAGGCATGCATAGCAGCACCACCCCCCCTCCATAT
The DNA here is from genome assembly GCF_018294505.1 of Triticum aestivum. Lineage (NCBI taxonomy): Eukaryota > Viridiplantae > Streptophyta > Magnoliopsida > Poales > Poaceae > Triticum > Triticum aestivum. Next base: position 305,496,905 of record NC_057797.1, read on the forward strand.
TTGGACATGGGGGACGGGAAAGGGGGTTGGCTGCCTTATGGCGCGTCCCCCTTCCTTTCCCTCCCTCCTTGGTGCGTGGGTAGGAGCGGAGGGGCCTGCCAGCTCCCTAGTGGGCTGGTGTGCTCCCCACTTGGCCCATAAGGCCCGCCGCTTACTGGTGGCCTCCCGGAACCCCTTCTAGCACTCTATTAAATACATGATTCTTCTGAAACCTTTCTAGTGACCAAATACTATCATCCTATATATCAATCTTTACCTCTGAAGCATTCCGGAGCTCCTCGTCATGTCTGTGATCTCATCCAGGCCTCCGAACAACATTCGGTCATCAACTCACATAACTCATAGTACCATATCGTCAACGAACATTAAGCGTGCGGACCCTTTCGAGAATGATGTAGTCATGACCGAGACACCTCTCCAGAAAATAACTAATAGTGGGACCTGGATGCCCATATTGGTTCCTACATATTCTACTAAGATCTTTATCGGTTGAACCTTTATGACAACATACATAATTCCCTTTTTCTGTCAGTATGTTACTTGCCCAAGATTCGATCATCGGTATCTTCATACCTAGTTCAATCTCATTACAGGTAAGTCTCTTTACTCATTCCGTAAGACATCATCTTGCAACTAACTCCTTAGTCACTTTTCTTGCAAGCTTCTTGTGATGTCGTATTACCGAGAGGGCCCAGAGATACCTCTCCGATACACGCAGTGATAAATCCCAATCTCGATTCATGCCAACTCAATAGACACCTTCAGAGATACCTGTAGAGCATCTTTATGATCACATAGTTATGTTGTGACATTTGATAGAACACAAGGTATTCCTCCGGAATCCAGGAGTTGCACGATCTCATGGTCGAAGAAACATGTATTTGACATCAAGAAAGCAATAGCAATAGCAATAAACTGAACGATCATATTCTATGCTAACGGTTTGGTCTTGTCCATCACATCCATCTCCTAATGATGTGATCCAGTTATCAAGTGACAGCACATGTCTATGGTTATGAAACCTTAACCATCTTTTGATCAATGAGCTAGTCTAGTAGAGGTTGACTAGGGACATGGTATTTGTTTATGTATTCACACATGTATTTAAGTTTTCGATCAATACGATTCGAGCATGAATAATAAACCTTTATCATTAATAAGGAAATATAATAATAACAACTTTATTATTGGCTCTAGGGCGTATTTCCACCAGTCTCCCATTTGCACTAGAGTCAATAATATAGTTCACATCGCCATGTGATTAGCACCCATAGTTCACATGGCCATGTGACTAACACCCAAAGATTTTACTAGAGTCAGTAACCTAGTTCACATCGTCATGTGATTAACACCCAAAGAGTACTAAGGTGTGATCATGTTTTTCTTGCGAAAGAGGTTTAGTCTGCCACATTTAGATCCGTATGTATTTTGCAAATTTCTATGTCTACAATGCTCTACATTTAGCTACTCTAGCTAATTGCTCCCATGTTCAATACGTATCCAGATTGAGACTCGGAGTCATCCAGATCGGTGTCAAAGCTTGCGTCGACGTAACCCTTTACGACGAACTCTTCATCACCTTCATAACCGAGAATCATTTCCTTAGTCCTCTTTAAGGATAATTTCGACCATTATCCAATGATCCACTCCTGGATCACAATTGTACCCCCTTGCCACACACATGGCAAGGCACACAACATGTTTGATACACAGCATGGCATACTTTATAGAACCTATGGTTGAGTTATAGTGAATGACTTCATTCTCTCTCTATCTTCTGCGGTGGTCAGGCTTTGAGTCTTACTCAACTTCACACCTTGCAACATAGGCAAGAACCCTTTCTTTGACTGACCCATTTTGAATTTCTTCAAAACTTTGTCAAGGTATGTTCTTTGTGAATGTCCTATTAAGAATCTTGATCTATCCCTATAGATCTAGATGCCCAATATATAAGCAGCTTCACCAAGGTTTTTCATTGAAAAATTCTTATTCATGTATCTGTTTGTGCTATCCAGAAATTCTATATCATTTACAATCAGCAATATGCCATCCACATATAATATCAAAAATGCAACAAAGCTCCCACTCACATCCTTGAAAATACAGGCTTCTCAATAAGTCTGTATAAAACCATATGCTTTGATCACATTATCAAAGTGTATATTCCAACTCCGAGATGCTTGCACCAGTCCATAAATGGATCGCCGGAGCATGCACACTTTGTTAGTACCTTTAGGATTGACAAAACCTTCTGGTTGCATCATATACAACTCTTCTTTAAAATTTCCATTAATGAATGTAGTTTTGATTTCCATTTGCCGAATTTCATAATCATAAAATGCGGCAATTGCTAACATGATATGGAAAGACTTAAGCATCGCTACGAGTGAGAAAGTCTCATCGTAGTCAACCCCTTGAACTTGTTAAAAACCGTTCACAACAAGTTGAGCTTTGTAGACAGTGATATTACCATCAACGTCCGCCTTCCTCTAGAAGATCCATTTATTTTCAATGGCCTCCTGATCATCAGGCAAGTCCACCAAAGTCCACACTTTGTTCTCATGCATGGAGCCTATCTCATATTTCATGGCCTCAAGCCATTTACCAGAATTTGGGCTCATCATAACTTCTTCATAGTTCGTAGGTTCACCGTTGTCTAACAACATGACTTCCAGACATGATTACCATATCACTTTGGTGCGGAATGTGTTATGGTCGACCTACGAGGTTCAGTAGTAACTTGATCTTAAGTTTCATGATCGTCATCATTAGCTTCCTCTCTAGTTGGTGTAGGCATCACGGCAACAGTTCCTCCCACTCACTTCTTTCGAGAGAAACTCCTTCTCTAGAAATGACCCATTTTTAGCAACAAAGATCTTGCCTTCGGATATCTCATAGAAGGTGTACCCAATAGTTTCCTTAGGGTATCCTATGAAGATGCACTTCTCTGATTTCGATTCGAGCTTATTAGGTTGAAGCCTTTTGAAATAAGCGTCGCATCCCCAAACTTTAAGAAACGACAACTTAGGTTTCTTGCCAAACCAGAGTACATATGGTGTCGTCTTAACGTGTCGGCATTATGGGATCGGGGGTACCCAGATCTGCCTGCCTGCGGCCCATGGTGTGCCTCCTTCGACGGCCTGGTTTGGCCCAGCTGCAAGACCCCCCAAGACAAGACCCTCATGAGCCCCCCTAGCCTCGCGAGGTGGGTGACACCAAGACCTCTCCAAGCCTGCCTCCCGAGGAGTGGAGATTTCTATGCAGGCACCCAGCCTCATGAGGCTGCGATGACGTGAGCCATGACTACCAAGGCCAGGCGGGCACCAGCGGGCGCAGAGGAGACAATTTCCTTTTTGGTGCTAAGGAGACAAGGACGAACGGGGGTTCCCAAGGAATCCCCCAAAGGTTTCCATTCCGGTGCAACAAGACCAACACCACGATCTTGGCAGGACGGATGTCATCGCCGAGCCTACTGCTGCGTCATGGCCAGAAGAGTTGCGGGGGAAGACCACCTTTCGTTAGAATAAGATGTACTACTTGTCCTCTTTCAAATTGGCCGTTGTGGGGTCCCTTCCCGCCTAAGTTATGAGGGAAGACGACCAAGGCCACAATAGAGAGAGACTAGCCGCCACCATAGGAGGGGATTGGATCCATTGCACCCTCACTTCCTGAGCCCTCACGGGGCTGCTCATCCACTATACTAGTTCATCTTCAGCCTCCTTGTGAGGCCAATCCACCACAAAGTAGGACTAGGGTTTTACATCACAAGGTGGCTCGAACCTGGGTAAACTATTGTGTTCATCTTATTTCCCGCTTGCGCGTACTCGACAAGTCTAGGCCATAAGGTGGTGAGCTTGAGATTAGCGTTGGAGGGGATATTTGCACACGCCCCAGAGTTCCAACCTTCCTGGGTCTGGGAGCCCTGAATGCGACATTTGGTGCGTCAGGTAGGAGTGTGTCGAAGCTTCGCCTCTTCACCGACCAGGCTCCACCCTTGCTCCATCATCCCCATGGCGCATGCCACCCTACAGGCATGGCCCACCGAGGTGTACGGGAGCGCTGTGGGTTGCCCGGCCTTCACCCCCGGCCTACGCCGGGTGCACTAGCCCATGCGGTTCAGGCCAGCATTACCCCCGCGGTAAGATGGTGTTGTGGACCCCGAGGAGTTCCTCCGATTGTATGTGCAGACCATCCATGTGGCGGGTGGCAACGACAAGGCCATGACAAACTGGCTCCCCCTGGCCCTCATAGAGGCCCCCCGATCTTGGCTTCGCGGCCTCCCGGACGCCTCGATCTCTTCCTGGGAGGAGCTCTATGACTAGTTTATCGCGCGCTTCGTGGCTCTGGTGCCCCATGTAGTCACATGCATCATCGGTAGGCCGCAGGTGCCTGCTTCTGGCCAACACATCAAGCAGCTCTTTCGTCGAGCGAATGCTACTCGTCCGCGGCATGACTCTCCTCGAGGCCACGTGGCTCCTGAGGTCGACATCACCTTCGACTTCAGGGATCATCCCAAGACCACGATCGCTGCAGGAACGCTTCACATGCTATGCACGCCCGCCATCAACAATGCCACAGTCACCAAGAGCCTCATCGACGGTGGCGCCAGCCTTAACGTCCCCTCCGTGGAGACTTTCCACCTGCTCCAGGTGCCTTACGACCAACTCGCTCCCACCAAGCCCTTCTCAGGGGTGGTCAAGGGCTTGGCCACCCCCTGGCACAAGCTCATTGACTTCGATGTCACGCACATCGTCCTCTGGTACAACGCCATCCTGGGGTATCCGGCCCTCGCCAAGTTCATGGCAGTGACCCATCCGAGCTACAACGTCGTCAAGATGCCAGGCAGCAGCGGCATGATAACCAACAAGTATAGGGGATCGCAACAGTTTTCGAGGGTAGAGTATTCAACCCAAATTTATAAATTCGACACAAGGGGAGCCAAAGAATATTTTAAGGTATTAGAAGCTGAGTTGTCAATTCAACCACACCTAGAGATTAATTATCTGCAACAAAGTGATCAGTAGCAAAGTAGTATGATAGTTTTGATAATAGCAGCAGTAACGGTAACGATAACAATGATATTAGTAATTTGGTAGCCAGTGTAACAGTGATGATAGAAGTAGTAACTTATCAAGAACAATATAGGATAAATTCGTAGGTATTGGATCGGTGACTTGTTCGATGATATTCATCATGAGACAGTTATAACCTAGGGCGATACGACACTAGCTCCAGTTCATAACACGTAGTAGGTGACTATAACTTGCAAGGTCGGATCTAGAACATGGATATAATGGCGATAAAATAAACAGTTCAGATCTGAAATCATGGAATCCGGGCCGAGAGTGACAAGCATTAAGCATGTCAAAGTCATAACAACATCAATCTAAGAACATAATGGATACTAGGGATCAAGCCCTAAGAAAACTAACTCGATTACATGATGAATCTCATCCAACTCCTCACCGACCAGCGAGCCTATGAAGGAATTAGTCACTCTCGGTGGGGAGCATCATGGAATTAGCGATGGAGAAGGGTTAGTGATGATGAAGAACGAAGACCCCCCTCTCCGTAGCTCCAAAGGGACTCCAGATCTACCCTCCCGAGGAAGAATAGGGCTTGGCGGCGGCTCTGTCTTATGGATCACGATAACTCTTTTTCCCTGATTTTTTCTGGAAAAACAGGATTTTATAGCATTGGTTTCAGGGTCTGTAGGGCCACCAGGTGGGGAAAACACACTTGGCGTGCCTAGTGAGGGGGGCGCACCCTGGTGGGTTATGCCCACCCAGGTGCCACCCCTTCGATAGGTCTTGGCTCTAGAAATTCTTATATATTATATAAAAATTCCCCACAAAGTTTCGTTCCATTTCGAGAAATTTTATTTCTGCACAAAAAACAACACCATGGTAGTTCTCCTGAAAACAGCGTCAGTCCGGAGTTAGTTTCATTCAAATCATGCAAATTAGAGTCCAAAACAAGAGGAAAAGCGTGAGGAGAAGTACATACGTTGGAGACGTATCAACTCTCCCAAGCTTAAACCTTTGCTTGTCCCCAAGCAATTCAGTTAATAAATTGAAAGTGAAAAAGAAAAACTTTACAAACTCTTTTGATCTTGATTGCATAAATAAGCTTAAACAGCACCCAGTTTTTCAGCCAACATTATAACTAACCATGCCGACAATAACTCTTAAAGATTATATTAACTCGTATCAATGACATAATCAGCTAGCAAGCAATAATAAGACATCTCAAATGGCAACACGGTGTCAAAACAACCATGATATAATATGACAATAGTGGTATCTCGCTAGCCCTTTCTAAGACCGCAAAACATAAATGGAGAGCACCTCCAAAGTCCAAGCAGCGACTAAACATTGTAATTCATGGTAGAAAAGATCAAGTCATGATGCACCCAACATTAGCTACACACAATGCATAAGTCATGACAGCTGTGCTCTCAGGTTCTGGCGCTTTTTTTAGAAGGTGATGACACAACATAAAAGTAAATAGATAGTCCCTTCATAGAGGGAAGCATTGATTTGCAGAGGTGCCAAAGCTCAAGTTTTTAAAACAGTGATAAATGATATTTTGAGACATGCACCCTTCTCATTTACTTCATGACTATCAGTTATCAATATCTCCCATGCTAAACAAGCTAGTGGCAGTTCCCAAGCGATAAAAAGTAAATGTTTTGACTCCATGGGGAGTTTTTGTTTGATTATTTAAGCAATTAACTCTTTTTGTGTTTTGCATTTTGGGACTGGGCATCCCTATTATCGCCCTTTTCTCGTGCGATGGCGAGTGAATAAACACTCGACCTGAGAATAACCCGCTTAGCATGGAAGATATCGTCTACCTCCTGTCATTCCATGAACGATCCAGTCACACAACACGGATATTTTTTTAGAATTTTTAGAGGTGGCACATGCAAATTTACTTAGGACGGTAGGGTAATACCACGTATAGGTATATATGGTGGACTTATCTGGAGTACCGTTGGGTTCTGGGTTTTTGATGTACAAGCAGAATCCCCACTCAGTACAGGCGAAGGCTAGCAATTATATTGAGAAGCGACCAGCTAGAGAGCAACAACGATCATGATCACGCATTATGCATAAGCAACATTGGACACTAGCATGAGTAGGATATAAACACCATGAACATAAATATCATAGAGGCTATTGTAACGCCCTCGATGCGGCTATATCTCCCACGTGTCGAAGCACGACTTAGAGGCATAACCGCATTGAAAGCAATGTCGCAAGTGAGTAATCTTTGCAACAACCCATGTAATACATAAGGGAAAGAGATACATAGTTGGCTTACAATCGCCACTTCACACTATACATGAATAAAGCATTACATCATCCAGATACAAACAAGGTCCAACTACGGAACCAAAATAAAAGAAGACTACCCCAAATGCTACACAGATCCCCGATCGACCCCAACTGGGCTCCACTACTGATCAACTAGAACGAAACAACGCAAAGGACAAGATCTTCATCGAGCTCCTCCTTGAGCTTGGTTGCGTCACCTACACGGTATCATCGGCACCTGCAAACTGGTTTTGGATGTATCTGTGAGTCACAGGGACTCAGCAATCTCACACCCTCACGATCAAGACTATTTAAGCTTATAGGAAGGGTAAAAGTATGAGGTGGAGCTGCAGCAAGCGACTAGCATATTTGGTGGCTAACATACGCAAATGAGAGCGAGAATAGAAGGCAAAGCACGGTCGAGAAACTATGATCAAGAAGTGATCCTAGAACAACATACGTCAAGCATAACTCCAACACCGTGTTCACTTCCCGGACACCGCCGGAAAGGGACCATCACGGTTACACATGCGGTTGATGCATTTTAATTAAGATCAACTTCAGGTTTTCTACAACCGGACATTAACAAATTCCCATCTTCCCATAACCGCGGGCACGACTTTCGAAAGTTCAAATCCCTGCAGGGGTGTCCCAACTTAGCCCATCACAAGCTCTCACGGTCAACGAAGGATATTCCTTCTAGCGGGAAGACCCGATCAGGCTCGGAATCCCGGTTACAAGACATCCTCGACAATGGTAAAACAAGTCCAGCAAAGCCACCTGAATGTGCCAAAAAATCCCGATAGGAGCTGCACATATCTCATTCTCAGGGCAAACCCAATTGTCCAAGGTTCTAGTAGGCCAGCCCAGAGTTGCCCCTGGTGGCCACTGACAGCTGACAGGTTGGACCAACACTCGGAGGAGCACTGGCCCGGGGGTTTAAATAAAGATGACCCTTGAGTCTGCAGAACCCAAGGGAAAGAAAAGGCTAGGTGGTGAATGGTAAAACCAATGTTGGGCCTTGCTGGAGGAGTTTTATTCAAGGCGAAGTGTCAAGGGGTTCCCATTATAACCCAACCGCGTAAGGAACGCAAAATCCGGGAACATAACACCGATATGACGTAAACTAGGGCGGCAAGAGTGAAACAAAACACTAGGCATAAGCCCGAGCCTTCCACCCTTTACCAAGTATATAGATGCATTAATTAAATAAGAGATATTGTGATATCCCAACAAAATATCCATGTTCCAAACATGGAACAAGCTCCAATCTTCACCTGCAACTAACAACGCTATAAGAGGGGCTGAGCAAAGCGGTAACATAGCCAAACAACGGTTTGCTAGGACAAGGTGGGTTAGAGGCTTGGCTTAACAAAATAGGAGGCATGATAAGGAAGTGGTAGGTATCGCAGCATAGGCATAGCAAAAGAGCGAGCAACTAGCAAGCAAAGATAGAAGTGATTTCGAGGGTATGGTCATCTTGTCTGAGATCCCGCAAGGAAGAAGAACGAGACCTTGAAGAAGAATCAAACAAACGTAGTCGAACAGGTCCTCACAAACGCGACGTTATCGGAACTAACCCGAAGAAGCAACACCGGAAAGAAGCAAGCAATAGTAAACAAACATCACATAAACTTGGCATGATGCACAATCAAGTATGATGCATGTCCGGTTTAATGATGCATGACAAGGCAAAGCAAGAGCACGAACAAAACTACAAGTTAAGTGGAGCTCAATATGCATCGGGATGCATATTGACAAAACACCACATCAATTATTTAGTTCTCTCCCGTTTAAGTATTCAACAATATTGAATGTTGTTAAACATGGCAAGAGGTGAAACATGAGTAGAATACATAGTTAGACATTTTAAATGAGTCCGGAAACAACAACAATTCCGGTAACTCCCCGTATGCATTAGCAATTAGGTGCAACAAAAATTTTAAAAATTTAAATGTTATTATCATGATGCGAATGACATGTGCAAGTTTTATGCAGTTTTTATTAAAAGTTGACATGAGCATAAAATGGAGCATTTGTCATCGTGGCGGAAAAAAGGGTGCCACGGCGACGATAACGGAAACAGTGCCACGGCAGCGTTCTGGTTCCAGAAACTCGATTGAGATGCCGGTGGAAAAGAACAAGTGTGGCGGGAGTGTGTCATGCGATGAATGGTGGGGTGCTCCCAGTTACCGGGTTCCCACGAGACGACGGTATGGGAACGGGGAACATGCAAGAAACATGTCAGGCATGGTTCAAACACGAGCATATCATACAACACACATGCGTTCTTTCACGGGCGTCGTCTCGGTGGTTATACCTGCGAAGCATGCATTTCCAAGGCGGTTCGAGTTCGTCGAGGGAAGTAAAGGAGGTAGGCGTTCCGCAACGGTAGTAGAAGTAGTGGTACTATCGGTCCCCGATGGTAGTGGAAGTAGTGGTTCACGAGTCGAAGAGGAAATGGTCGTTCATGTTCGAGGAGTGATAGTGGTACACGGTCGTCATCGAACTTGGCATCACAACGCGTAGACGGACATATTCCATAGATGTTCATGTCATCGGTATCGTGGTACTTGGGGTCTTCAGACTTGCCGGCCCCGTTCGTTCGAAGAAGTACTTGATGACTCCAACGTCTTCGGGGCGACGGTAGTGGTACCCACGAGGGTAGACGAACTTGACGGATCCGAGGGCTCCGGACGTCGTGGTACTTGTCGATTCAGGTCTTGAGACATACTAGGCATCGGTGCCTTCGAGGAACTCGGCCTGTCCAAAACGTAGCAGAACAGGGCCCCGGTTGCGGTCGTGTGGACGTTCAGTGAAGACGAACTTGCTGGTCAAAGCCAAATTGAAACCAGACCAAGGAGGCCTCGGGTGGGCAGCAGCAAGGCAGGCTACAGCACACAACTGTGGACCACGGAGAGGTCGAGCTGGACGTTGAGGAGGGCAGCAGAGGCGACGGGCGGAGCAGAGGGGCCAAGGCCATGGCGTCCAGAGGAGAAGCAGGACCAAGGGCGCGTCGAGAGGGTGCAGTAGCTGCTGCTGCTACCGGCGGCGAGGTACTTGGTGGCGACTAGGAGAAACGGGAGGAGAAGCGCGCGGGAGAAGAGCTGCTCCGGCGGGACTGCTCCGGTGACCAGTCCGCAAGGTCATGTCGCTGCGAAGAGCGTAGCTGGCGGGTTCGAGGTCGAGCGATGGTGAGAGGCGAAGTGGATGACTTCGGCCTGGCACGACGGAGGCAAAGCAGAGTAGGGGGGCGGAGCAGAGGGGATGAGAAGCATGGTGGCTCCATGGCCGGCTTCAGCCCACGGTGCGGGGTCTGGTTCGAGCGGTGCAAGGAGGCACGGGATCCGTGAGCAGAGGGGCTGAGCAGTAGCTCAGACGGCGAGGCGAGGAGAAGGAGAGGACGGGGAGGTGCTGACATGGGGAGCCGAGGCTGGCGGATCGGGTGCACTTCCTGGCGACGGTGTATGCGTGTGCGTCTGTGGCAGTGCTAGGAGATCGAAGAGAGAGGAGGGGAGGATCGAGCACGGCCTCCTCGCTCGATGCGTGCATGTGGCGGCGCGAGGGGACGAGGAAGGGATCGAGAGGAGGAGGTAGGTCGAGGCTAGGGTTGAGAAGGGATGCCGGCTGGGCTAGGAAGGGATAGATGGGCCTTAGAGCCGGCTAGGTTTAGGTGCAGGTGGGCTTAAATGGCCTGTTGGGCTCCCTTATTTCCTTTTTATATCTATCTGCCTATTAAATAAACAGCCAACAAAAGGGAAAGGCCAGGGATATTGGGTAAGAAATAGAAAGAAGTAAGGATACATATGGACTCCTGGAATTAAGCACCATTTTATAAAATTGGTTTGGGCATTTTTAGAGGTAGAAAAATAAAACAAGTTTGAATAAAATTGAAACTTGAGGCATTTTTGAACCTAACCAAAACAACTCCAAAAAGGCTGAATCTTGACATAGAGGTATAAGGCATGGTGCATGACTCATTGACAAAGATTGAACATTAATGGAGAAGGGAGAAATGGCACTTGCACCAAGGAAGGAAAAAGAAGTAATGGGGGAGGTGATGATGCATGGGTCAAATGCAAAGCCAAACAACATTACAAACATAATGCAAGAACAACAAGATGGATACCACAATGCACATGATGAATGCAAAATGACAAGAGGCACAAATGCAATGTGACAATGGTGAGCATGTCAATGCAATATAACCAAAGATGACCATGATGAAAGAAACAAAATATGACAAAGGCACCATCAAGATCACGGCAACAAACAATTGGAACACCCAACCTCGACGAAATAAAAGGAAGGTAACTAGAGAATCGGTCTCGGGGCGTCACAGCTATGTTGGTTTTGATTCAACTACATGCATGAACATGTGCCAAGTCAAGCCACTAGAACATTCAGAGGAGGATACTGATGTCGCTTGAAGCTATGTCGGTATTTCCCCAAAGAGGAAGGGATGATGCAGCATAGCTGCGGTAGGTATTTCCCTCAGATATGAAACCAAGGTTATCAAACTAGTAGAAGAACCAAGCAACACAACGTAAATAGCCCCTGTCCACGGATAACAAATCCTCACAACCCGGTGTGTTAAAGGGGTTGTCAATCCCTTTCGGGTAATGGTGCCCCAAACGGTGCTTGGACGGGAGAAAGTTGTGAATAGATTGAATAAATAGATCGCAAATCAAATAAATTGCAGGAAAGTATTTTTGTATTTTTGGTTTAATAGAACTGAAAATAAAAGCAAATAAAAGGTAGATCGCAAAGGCAAATATATGAGAAAGAAGACCAGGGGGTCGTAGGTTTGACTAGTGGCTTCTCTTGAGAAAAATAGCAAACAGTGGGTAAACAAATTACTGTTGGGCAATTGATAAAACCTCAACTAATTATGACGATACCTAGGCAATGATCATTACATAGGCATCACGTCCAAGATTAGTAGACCGACTCCTGCCCGCATCTACTACTATTACTTCACACATCAATCGCTATCCAGCATTCATCTAGTGTATTAAGTTCATGGAAAACAGAGTAATACAATAAGAATAATGACATGATGTAGACGAAATCCATTTATCTATGGCGGTAGATATAGATCCCATCTTTTTATCCTTAGTAGCAACGAAACATACGTGTCGGTTCCCTTTCTGTCACTCGGATCAAGCATCGTAAGATCGAACCCACTACCGGGCACCTCTTCCCATTGCAAGATAAATAGATCAAGTTGGCCAAACAAAACCCAAATATCAGAGTGGAAATACGAGGCCATAAGAGATCATGCATAAAAGAGATCAAAGTAACTCAAATACTTTCATGGATATAAACAGATAGATCTGATCATAAACTCAAAGTTCATCGATCCCAACAAACACACCGCAAAAGAGGTACATCACATGGATCTCCAGGAGACCATTGTATTGAGAATTCAGCGAGAGAGAGAGAGAGAGGAAGCCATCTAGCTACTAACTATGGACCCAAAGGTCTACAAAGAACTACTCACGCATCATCGGAGAGGCACCAATGGAAGTGGTGAACCCCTCTGTGATGGTGTCTAGATTGGATATGGTGGTTCTGGACTCTGCGGCGGCTGGATGAATATTTCATCGAATCCCCTAGGGTGTTGGGAATATTGGGGTATTTATAGAGCAAAGAGGCGGTCCGGGGGGCACCCGAGGTGGGCACAACCCACCAACACACTTGAATATTCACTACAGCCAATAGTTAAGAATGATTATATTGCCTGCTAGTTGGTGCTTTTATAAGAGAATATGGAGACTCAAAATAAAAATTGCATAAAGTAAAATATAGGCCCTATGCAGAGGGAAGTAGGGATTTGTAGAGGTGCTAAAGCTCAAAGCGAAAATTTTGAGATAAAAACATTTTAGGAGGTTTATCCATCACACCAACGAAAATGACTTAGAGTTCCCAATACTTTCCATGCATAGATATATCATAGGCGGTTCCCAAACAGAAAATAAATATTATTCCTTTTTCCATCATAACTTTCACTTTTCAAGGCTACCCATATCCACGGTTGCCCTCCATACCAACACTTCCTAAGGAATTTATTATTTGACAACATAATGTAAATTCATTTGTTTTGGCATTTTGGGACTGGGCATCCCTAATGCATTTTCCTTACTCTCGTGCAATGACAAGTGAATAAACACTCATCTTGAGAATAACACATCTAGCATGGAAAAAATTAGCCACCCTCACTGCTCTGCGAGAGAAACAAACACACAAAAGAGAAATTTATTTTAAAAATTAGAGGTGGCATATGCAAATTTTCTTAGAACGGCACAAGAAAACCGCACATAGGTAGATATAGTGGACTCATGTGGCAAAACTAGTTTAATGGATTTTGGATGCACAAGTAGAGGTCATACTTAGTGCAAAATGAAGGCTAGCAAAAGATTGGGAAGCGACCAACCAAGAAAAGAATAATCTCATAAGCAAGCATTAAGCATAATTAACATCTAATAATACACCACAAGTAGGATATAATTTTCATTGGATGATTATTGACTTTCGTGCATGCATAGGGAATCACAAACCTTAACACCAATATTCTTACTAAAGCATAATTACTCATCAACATGACTCACATATCACATCATCATATCTCAAAACTATTGCTTAGAATCAAGTTTATTTTGTCCAATGATCTTCATGACACTTTTTCTCTTTATCCTTCTTGGATATCTATCACTTAGGGAATAATTTTAATGTGTTGCTTTTCATAAGCTCAAACAAATGTAAGTGAAGATCATGAGCATAACAAATTTTCTTTCTCTCAAATAATTTAAGTGAAGCAAGAGAGAATTTCTTCAAAATTTTAGTAACTCTCAAATTAATCTAAGTGAAGAAAGAGAGCATTTCTTCAAAAATAACAAGCACACCGTGCTCAAAAATATATAAGTGAAGCACTAGAGAAAGTCCATTTCTCATAAAAATTGAAGTGAAGCATAGAGAGCAATTCTAACAAGTCAAGATATAATTTTGGCTCTCTCAAATAGGTGTGTCTAGAAAGGATTGATGACTTAAAACACAAAATAAAACAAGCAAAGACACATATCATACAAGACGATCCAAGAAAAACACATATCATGTGACGAATAAAAATATAGTCTCGAGTAAAATACCGATAGTTGTTGGAAGAAAGCGGGGATGCCATTCGTGGGCATACCCAAGCTTAGTTGGTTGCTCATACTTGGATAATATCTTGGGATGCCGGGTCATCCCCAAGCTTAGGCTCTTACATCCTTCCTTCATCCATCATAAGATGACCCAAAACTTGAAAACTTCAATCACACAAAACTCAACAAAGCCTTCGTGAGATCCGTTAGTATAAGAATAATATATAGCTACTATAAGTGATGTATCAAACCAATTCATATTTTGTTTTTGTATTATATCTACTATATTCCAACTTTTCTATGGCAAAAACTCATCAAAGAAAACCATAGAGCCATCAAAGTAAACACACAACACAAAGAAAACAGAATTTGTCAAAACAGAACAGTCTATAGAAATCTGACTATTTTGAATACTTCTGTAACTCAAAAAACTCTGAAAAATAGGACGACCTGAGAAATTTGTATATTGATCTACTGCAATTGGAATGGGTAATTTATCGCTCGTTGGTAAAAAATGAAAATTAATTTCATGAGCATAAAAGTTTCTGTTTTTTCAGCAAGATCAAACAACTATTGCCCAAGAAGATCCTAAAGGCTTTACTTGGCACAAACACTAACTAAAACACAAAAAAACAAAAATCATAACAGTATCATAATTGTGCTAACACTCAAAAATAGGAAGCAAAAAGGAAAAATAAATTTTATTCATTGGATTGCCTCCCAACAAGCGTTATAGTTTTACGCCCTTAGCTAGGCATAAAGCAAGGATCTAAGTTTTGTCATCTTTGTCCAACTCTTCAATCAAACACTTAGAATCCTTCAAAGATTCACCATAAAGATTTTGAATAGCAATACTTCTAGGAGTTAATTTAAAGATTTCATTCCTGCAAAAAGGATCTCTTATCACTTCAACAAAATCAGGATGGATACTAATCATCTTAAGATCTCCTTTATTGCTATCACTAGAAGTTGCACCCTTGTTTCTACATCTCCTACTCTTTACGGGAGTTTCCTCAATAATTTTAGTGGTAGTAAAAGCCGTGCTTAGATACTAAAGATTTCTTCCAATTTATCGATCTGAGACGGACTTTCTTCTATTCTTTCATGGATTAAGGTATCCCTCTCTTTTATCAACTTAAAAATATCGCCTACTTTTGACCCAATATTACTAGCAAAATTATGCATCTTTTTATGTATAATTTCCATATGATCTTTAGTGAGTATTTTCCTTTCGATAACATCTAGTCTTTCCATAACATGCTCAAAAGTCAAAATTGTTTCATTAACCATAAGAGGTGGTGAGCCCACTAAATTTCCCATAGCATTAAGAGCATCAAAAGGAGGACTCATTAAGAAATTTCCACCGACAATCGTATCAAGGACGAATCTATACCAAGTAGTGATGCCAACATAAAAACAACGCAGAAGCACAATGGTAGATTGCTTACAGGTAGATCTATTATAAGCATTGCAAATTCTATACCAAGCATATTTTAAACTTTCTCCTACCCTTTGTTTAAAGTTTAGAACCTCGTTCTCGGGAGTGGAAGCAATAGAGGAGGAATTATCCATAACAGCAAACAAGATCTCACACACAAAAACAAATCCGGGAAGAAAACGGCGAACGGAAAAAGGGAGGCGAATAAAACGGCATTTTCTTGTGAAGTGGGGGAGAGGAAAATGAGAGGCAAATGACGAATAATGTAACTTGCGAGGAGATGAAATTTGTGATTAGGAACCTGGTTATGTTGAAGATCTTCCCCGGGAACGGTGCCAGAAACTACTTTTGATGTTGCTCGAAGCTACATCGGTATTTCCCCGAAGAGGATGGGATGGTGCACCATAGCGGCGGTAGCTATTTCCCTCAGATATGAAACCAAGGTTATCGAACCAGTAGGAGAACCAAGCAACACAACATAAACAACCCCGGCACACAGATAACAAATCCTCGCAACCCGACGTGTTAAAGGGGTTGCCAATCCCTTTCGGGTAACGGCGCCTCAAATGGTGCATGGACGAGAGAAAGTTGTGAATAGATTGAATAAATAGATCACAAATAAAATAAAGTGCAGCAAAGTATTTTTGTATTTTTGGTTTAATATATCTGAAAATAAAAGAAAATAAAATGTAGATCACAAAGGCAAATATATGAGAAAGAAGACCCGGGGGCCGTAGCTTTCACTAGTGGCTTCTCTTGAGAAAAATAGCAAACGGTTGGTAAACAAATTACTATTGGGCAATTGATAGAACCTCAAATAATTATGATGATATCCAAGCAATGATCATTACATAGTCATCACGTCCAAGATCACTAGACCGACTCCTGCCTGCATCTACTACTATTAGTCCACACATCGACCGCTATCCAGCATGCATCTGTATTAAGTTCATGGAAAACGAAGTAATGCAATAAGAACAATGACATGATGTAGACGAGATCCATTTATCTATGGTGGTAGATATAGATCCCATTTTTATATCCTTAGTAGCAACGATGCATACGTGTCGGTTCCCTTTCTGTCACTGGGATCAAGCACTGTAAGATCGAACCCACTAGCGGGCACCTCTTCCCATTGCAAGATAAATAGAAAACCCAATTATCGGAGAAGAAATACGAGGCTATAAGAGATCATGCATAAAAGATATCAAAGAAACTCAATTACTTTCATCGATATAAAAAGATAGATCTGATCATAAACTCAAAGTTCATCGATCCCAACAAAAGCACCACAAAAGAGTTACATCATATGGATCCCCAAGGGACCATTGTATTGAGAATTCAGCGAGAGAGAGAGAGAGAGGAAGCCATTTAGCTACTAACTACGGACCCGAAGGTCTACAAAGAACTACTCACGCATCATCGGAGAGGCACCAATGGAAGTGGTGAACCCCTGCATGATGGTGTCTAGATTGGATCTGGTGGTTATGGACTCTACGGTGGCTGGATGAATATTTCGTCCAGTCCCCTAGGGTTTTGGGAATATTGGGGTATTTATAGAGCAAAGAGACGGTCCGGGGGGCGCCCGAGGTGGGCACAACCCACCAAGGCGCCTGGGCTTCCTGGCGCGCCCTGGTGGCTTGTCTCCTCCTCAGGACTCCCCCAGGTGAACCAGGGCCCAACATCTTCCTTATGGTCCATAAAAAATCTCCGTAAAGTTTTGTGGCATTTGGACTCCGTTTGATAGTGATTTTCTGTGATGTAAAAAACATGGAAAAAATAGCAACCGACACTTGGCACTATGTCAATAGATTAGTACCAAAAAATGATATAAAATGACTATAAAATGATTATAAAACATCCAAGATTGATAATAAAACAACATGGAACAATCAAAACTTATATATACATTGGAGATGTATCAGATACCATATCATCATAGTACATCACAATCATTTTAATGCAATATTGATATCCAAGATAAATTATTATCCACTCCCAGCTACTTATACATGGCATGAGAAACTATAATCTCTTATTGTCATTGCAAACATGTTTAATCATAATGGGCTGAATCATGGATACTAGGTTAAACATATTTACACAAACAGAACAAGTCGAGCTCATACCAATTTCACTCTGCCATGACCAGTTCATCGAATATCGTCATTATTGCCTTTCACTTGCACGACCGAACGATATGAAAACAATAATAGTGCAAGAGTACCATGGACTAAGCTGGAATACGCAAAACATTTTATTTAACAGGAGAAGACAAGGTAAAATGGGTTCTTTATTAGTTCAACAATTATTCATATGAGAGCCACTCAACATTTTCATCGTGGTCTTCTCCTTGGTACAACTCGAATAAAAGAAAATAATTTAAGAGAAACACACACTACTACAGGATGCTGGTAACGCGACACTACGACCAGAGACCCTTCGATGAGACAGTGTGCAATGCCATAATCGCAAACGGTGGTGTAAAAACTGTCAAAAAGGTGCAAAACCTTTGCGATGGAGGATGCATCAAACACGGTTCAGAATTTAGTTGCTTGTGCGATTGAGGGCATACGGTTCAGTTCAGTTAACCGTTTGCGATGAGGAAGAACAAAAGAAACAGACAACCAGATGAAGGTGTGTGCGATGTACAACATACGATTCACTCAAATGAACTGTTTGTGATTACGCAACACAAAAGAAACGGTCAGCCAGATCAAAGGTGTGTGCGATATACGGCATGCGGTTCACTCGGATAAACTGTTTGCGTTGAGACATGAGAACATAAACGGTTCAAATGAACAAGATGTGTGTGATACGACGCAAACAGGTCTGTAATCGGAAACATGTGCGAAGACCGATAACAACACGGACGATTACTGCTAACAAGTTGTGTGTGTTGCGAGAAAAACGATTGCTGGTATACAATTGTCAGTGATTGATGACAACACCACCGACGGGTTCCATTGTTTAGTTCGTGTGTGATGTGATTTTCTTTGTCCGCACAACATCTACGCTCTATCTACAGAGTATCAACATATATACTTAAAATGACAACATTGCATAACCAAATTAAGCATACATTTACACAAGTGACTACACACATAACATTTCCACACACCAAACAAAGCAATTACATACATACTACAGTAGGAGAAACGAGGATCTAATCATGTACTTATTGTTGCGACGACGCTTGCCATTGCTCTGCTTCTGGCTGGATCCCTGGCCGTTTTGGGGAAGGCGACACTTCCTCATGTCAACGATCCACCTGTACATGTCGCAGCTCGTGTACGCCTCCTTGGCCGCGTACACGACATGAGCTTTGTCGAGTTTCTCCATCCAGGCCGAGTGCCAGGCACACTTGTCCTTGTTGCACGAATCCTTTATGTCTCTGTAGTAGGGTTCGATGATGGCCTCGGCGAGGTGAACTAGTGAGTCCTTCTCATGCTCCTTGCTGCCCCAGATCTTGTATTGGCCCTAGATGTCGACAAGATTCTGTCAGGTGATGCCCGAATTCTCAAGCGCCTTTACATCGTTGGTGATGTCCACCATAGTGAAAATGTAGTGGGGGCTGTTGACAAACCTAGCGAAACGCTCGCAAGGCCTTGTGGCCAGGCAGTAGTGGTAGACGAGGACCTGGTGGAGCACGCACATCTAGGTGATGGCGACCTTGGGACGAGACCCGGCACGAGCGCGGGTGTACTCGAGGTCGAACCCGACCACCTTGTACTTCTCCGCGGCAAGTGATAACTCCATGATGTGGATGGACTGCTCCACCCAGACCGGGTCGTTGGTGTACACCACCGAGAGGTCCATGAACCTTCTATGGGTGTCCACCACTGCACGCATGCTGAACTGCTACTTGTCGTCGACAGCCCCTCGGAGCACCATTGGAGCCACGCAGGATACCATCTAAGAATTTCTCCTAGTGGGTGTGCTTCTTGCAATGGTGGGGCGTGATCAAAAGGTTGAAGAGACACAAGGGTAGGTTAAATGGACGCTGTAATAAATGGGAGCCGACCGACCTGTAATCATCACGTCTTGTCACATCGTTCATAGCAGAGGATTCTAGTGCACGCTTGACAACACCGCACCACATGCGTGGGCTCGAAGAGGTGCCACATGTATCGTCGATGAGCCTATTCCCGCGCTACAGCGTTGTTTACCGCACAAGCTTCCCGCCCGGCTAGTTTGGCCACGCGTCGGCTAGAAGAGGGGCAAATCGTGGGCGTTTATTGGAAAAAAGCTTTGTAAAAACGAAGTTTGTGGAATGACTTCGGTCATTAGTTTACCATTGGGCGATGAGGTCAAAATTACACAAAAGGGTGATGATGGACACTCGAGTGCGATAATTAATTTTGTACTCTATAGTGCATACGGTGGAAGAAACCAACTGCGTGCAATAATGTCGAAGATCGTAGTCGAGTTAGCTATACAAATCATGTGTTGTGAGATCGACAAGGTAAACTGATTCGAGAATGGTTAATAAAATCTAAGACCATTGCATATTCAGGTCAAAATAGTGCTGGCAATATACGAGTCTCATACGATGCCATTTCGACGATTGTACCACAAAAGCTCGAAAATGTTACAAGGTTCAAATTCCAGATTTATGTGGCTCAAATTCGAATATTACAAGGTTCAAACGGATATTAGAAATGAAATTTAGCTCATCAGCTGCAAACGCTCGCGCTGATCCACTAAACATGGATATCATAGAGGTTCAAACTAATATCACCGCTTCTAAGTCTGGCTTCGAAACCTCACAATTTTTGCAAAAGGGGTCAGCCACTGATAAGTCATGTATGGGGTTGACACAATGACTTCCGATTACTCTCTCATCTGAAGTTCCAAAATGAAATTCAGCATTTTTGGAGCCTACTCCATTCTGCCATAGGCGCCAGCGCTGATCAACAAACCATTCATTTGTGCAAAATAAATGTAGGACAAACCTCATTTCCTTCAGCACCCTTGCTTTGAGAACAAAGAACTTGGCGAATATAATCTCCGGTAAGGTCCCTCGGCAGGAGTTCAAAGTAATTTCTGAGAGATGCAGATCTAGGCATTCGACGTGCTTGTTATATTGTATCACATTATCTACCACTGGGCCTAATCTTATCTTCAAAAGAAGAAAACGTGTTAGTGCCTACATGCAGTTTTGAACATTACTACAGGCCTAGCTATTTGGTTTGCAGGATTTGAAAATGCACTAACATGCCATCTTCGATCTGACATGACTAACATGGGCATTTGATTACATTCTAGAAAAATGTAGCCTTCTTCACAAGAGGTTGGAGTGGATGAGAAGTTCCCCAAGAAAACTAGTACAGATGATTCCAAAGGAGAAATGCTTATTGATTGTAACCATATGGATCAAGGAACCAATATGGGGGGGGCATGTATGTACTAAAATCATCCAAAAGAACCTTCAGAAATCATAGTACATTGTCATTGTAAACTTGGAAAAAGGTGTCACAAATTGAACTCCCTTATGGTTAAAATTTAACAAGAAAGGAACATCATCTCGATATATAGCTTCTCCGGGCATGGAAAGCAACTCAGGAAACTGACAACTTGCTCCAGGTCGGGTGCGATAGATTCTAGTGCCAAGACCTTCACTATGTGCAGTTTTGGGGTCAAGCTTGTCAGAATTATTTTCTGAATGACAGATGAAAAAACATCTTCAAAATTAGAAATAATGTTAATTTGTGGAAGGAGAGTTATAAGGCGGCTATTGTACCTAAACGGGTGTGGATCCAATAACAAGTTCGGAGCAATTGTCGAGTAGCCCACGACTGTCAATTTCGACACAGAAATGACATTGATTCTTGTTGGACCTTCTTGATCAACTACAAGTAATCTGTCAAGTGCAGGTGTGTCCTGGATGACCATACTGTGGTACAGATCTTGTTATGTCTTCCTGCTGCACCAGCAACACACGTAAATAGTCCGGAGAGTCATGGAGGTGATGTGGAAGGTACTCAACCCATTGATCACCTGAAGACGAAGGTACTCGAGTGTAGTACAGCCATGGAGCAGGCGCTCCATGTCACCCTTTGAGAGGCAGACGACGATGAGCTCGAGGTGCTTCAGTCGTGGTAGAATTAGAGCGGGCGTGTCATTAAGGGCGGGAAATGGCAGTTCCAGAACTTGGCAACATGCAGCATGGGCGGCAGGCAAAGTGGGGACGTTGGCAATGACCGCATATGCCCATCATCAAAAGTGAGCTCCTCGAGCTAATCTATGGCGGGGGATCGGAACCTTTCGTCAAGCTTGGCTCGGTCCTAGCCGTTGGAACGGAACTTGCCCATTCTAAGGCCTTTGGTTGGGCCAAGGTGACTACCGAGGATCTTGGAGAATGCATCCAAGCTTTTGCGATAGCCATGGCAGAGCTCATGGGTGTCGATGAGGTCGAGAGTGCTGGAGTTCCATAGGGGGCGCCACCACCGGGAAAGGAGGGTTGTACGTGCCCCATATTTGATTGGGAGGTGGGTGATGATGACTATCAACATATCATCGCGGAGGTTGCTAATTAAGTCTAGGCCTGCTGGAGTCACTTGCGGTTCTAGCTCGCCCTGCCTCCACTTGTTGGCAGCCCCGTTCTCCACCTCTGGAGTCTCCTTGTCAGCGGCACTTTCTGATAGAAATGGGAGTACAGGAAATATTTAGTTAAAACATGTCAATAGAAAAGTGTGTTGGTAACTAGAAGTTATTAGGTAGGAATATAGTAAGAAAAGGGAATAACAATTGGTTGCTTAAATATGACACAATTTATTTGACATTGCGGGGTAAGTCAACATATGCAGATAGTTGAGAAGAAAACTTAATTCGAACAAAGTCTGGACAGATGATTTTGTCGGGGAAGCTAGCATATACCTCATGACCAGGCCCTTTTATGTGAAGTGCAATTTTAGTGCCAGCTTTCAGTACATAAAACTTTGCAATTTCATTCCAAAAGCCAGTGCCAAAATAGGAGTCACCACGTTCATCAAGTCTTACTGTAGCAACGATTATAAATCCATGGTTTGTGTGCAGTATGACATCCATGGAGCCTTGATGTATTTAAAGGAAAAAAGTGTGCAATACATATTCTGTTGCATAGCGAGGGATGTTCTACAGAAAATGGTAGGATTGTTAAAGAAAATGTGGTAACATGCAAATATGGGCCCAAATTGAAAGAACTGTACAGCAGTTGAAACCGAAGGACAAAAATCTATAATTAAACAGATAGGGTAAACATGATGTCATGAAAAAATGAGAGTAATCGAAATAACAATACATTATTAATTTACCTAATATAGAAAGATGAGGGGAAAGACACCTTTTGACGTATATGGTGCATGTGGCACCTTCTATCCGAATGTAGCAATATTGAGAATATGTTTAGGAAAGTAGGACATGACAACCGATATAGGGTGAGATTGAACATACTGCGCGCGTGCTCAAGTTATCTGGTATGGAGAGATGGAATCTCTGGCAGCGGTCCTGAAGTGTCGGCGCACTATACATTCTATGGATGAAAGAAAACCCTCAAATCAGCTTGAATAAAAATGAATTAACGGTGATTTCCGCCGAGTGATTAAAGGAGGCAAGTGAACTAGGATAAGAGATGAGATAATATCTCGTTAAACTAGTTACCTTGTCGTCCATGAGAAAGAACTCTTAGTAAGGCAGATTCCCCAACCGAGCCGAGCTGGGTCGACCGCGAGCAGCGTCGAGAAAGTTGATGGCGATAGGCGGCGACAAGCGGAAGTGGTGAAATGCGATGGGCTTTGCCGGCAGCCTGGCGGCGGCGGCAGGCGGCATCCTAAGTGTTTACCGCCGCGATAGGCGGTGCCATGGCATAGATGCGGAGGAGCTTGTGCAGGTGTGAATGGGGAATGTACCGGAGGGGCCAAGGGATTGGCAGGCGGGGTGATGGTTTTTGTGATGTGGGGATGGTGAGGGTTTTCTTTTTTCTTTTTTAATTTGGGTGGTGAGGGTTTTCTGTCCCACAAAGAATTTTGGGGGCGACGGTTTGCTAGAGCGAACCGTGTGTGATTGACAAAGCAGGAAAAATGGAAGTCATTGCACACGGTTCCAATTTTGGGAACCGTGTGTGATTGACGTACTACCTCCGTCCTGGTTTATTGGTCCCCTGTTGTAATTTTTACCAAAATTTGGAGAAATATTTAACATACTCAGTCATATATAATAAGCGTACATGTAGATAATCATAGTTCAACCATATGTAGTACATAGTTCAACAGTATTAAGCATACTCAAGCGTACATATATAGTTCCATCCATCCCACATCTCATCTCATAGGACGACACGATCCTAAAGCTTCTCCAAGTACTCGGTGTACGCGTCATGCGCCACACTGCTCGAATACTTTTGCTTGAAGGAGCCAACGGCCCGTCCTCTTGCATGCGCTAGAACACTTAGATACACGTCATGAAGCTTCTGGTTGTAAAATGGGCATCCATAGTCGCCGTTCCAGGTTCTAATACGCCTGTTATACAAATAGTAAAACAAATTTGGCATCAAATCAATGATGACATGCCGTGAAGTAGGATTAGGAATTTATGGCTATTTATTTACACATATCCAGATATTATGGTTTGATTTTTAAGCACAGTCGTCTATGTACAGACCAATCTTGAATATAATAATGGCACAAACATAAGTAGGTCATTGAAAATCAATTGTCAAGCCTTGGTTAGGAAATATTAGCGCAAACATTAACCCTAGTCAGATTACTAGAAGAAATCATTTGCACAAATGAAACAATTAATCACTTATCAACTATACCATTCAAACAATCAATACACTATGCGGATCTAACGAAACTTACTCAAATTTCATGGATTGGGAGAACATAACCATAGTATTTCTATTCCAAAAAGGGGGAGGCAGGAGTAACGAGATACCCTATAATTTATTTGACACATAAATGGGTATAGATGACTAACCAGCTGTCCGTCATTGTCGGAGTCGTCGCCGGAGTGGTCATCGGAGTGGTCGTCAGAGTCGGTGTGGAACTCCGCCTCCGGCTATGGAAGCTCGACGACATCAGGGTGCAACAATAAGTCGCCGGTGATGACGGCAACCTCTGTCTCCATCTCCATGCCGTGCTCCGATCCATTAGTAGCCCCGAAGTCACCACTCCGTTCGATGAGGCGCTTCGGCGGCATCCTCATACACCGACGACTTTGAGGGCTGAGAGCGGCGTCAAGCATGCAAGCGGAGAGAGATGATTGTGTGTGCGTAGCGGGGATGGGGGTGTGGCCGCTCAGGCGCACCATTAATATGGAGTAGTGGGAGTTGTGGGAGAGAGGTGGGTGGCGGTCAAATTGATGGCTCGTCTCCCGGTGAGCCTGCGCACAGGACTACTGGCATGCCTACCAAAGTTTCACACAGCTACTCTCACGCCTCCCGATGACACTATGCAGCAAGCACGCCTCTGTCAATTCACACACCCGCATCGTGTTCTTTTTATTGCCAATAATGAGTTGTGTTAGATGACAATGTCGGAATCTTTTTCCTTTGAAGTGGTTGCCAAAGCAGTTTACTCAAGATTACCTCTCAAACTACATGATTGGTGGACATGTAAAGGTTAAAGTATTTCTACCAGAACACGGTGATTATCTAGATGTTTTCATGAAGACCGTGAAGGATGGGTGGTCGGCCATCACCATGGGTTGGATTAGAGTCGTGCGTGCCTCCTGCATGGAGGAGGGCACAACATGGGCATTCTACTTCACGTTGTTCAGCAACCAGAATATATTTCGCATCTTTCTTTACCGTCTTTAATAGTACAAGTATACAACTGTTGTTCATCATTCTTTATTTGGTTCTTATGTAATTCTTGAACATATGTACCTATGAATCGAATAATGGATTGGTTGTTTGAACCTGATGGATATGAGTAAAGCTGTAGCATACATTCAAATTCAAATCCAAATACGGTACAATTTGGAAAAGAAGCAATTAAATTGGGGTCAAATTACGCTGTCCAGGTTGTTACGGCACACACGGTTGGTAAAACACAAATGTTTGTGATATGCACCATAATATGAGACGGTCCACAAAGAGGAAACATGTGCAAGCATGCACACAGTTGCCGTTTGCGAACCGTGTGTGATGTCAGACAATATCACAAATGGTGCGGGCAAACTAAACGTTTGTGTTAGTTGCCTTATCATATATGATTCGCAACCATGAACTGTTTCTGATGAAGTATGCACCATAAACGTTGCACCACAAGATAGCATGTTCGATAGTTGTCGTGTACGATGACGTTACGACGGTCCGATGTTTCGTAATCCCGTTGGACACTCGTACGATGATTAGCTAATCTTCTTAACAGTGAAACGTTTGTGATGGGCCGCGCATCATACATGTTCTATAATAGTGAACCGTTTGTGATGGGCTGCACATCGTAAACATGGCACCACAGAATACTGACTGCGATGGGAATGCGAGAAGAAACGAGTAGGAGTACTATTGGGGCCCTATCCCCAATGGTTTCTGGGTCGTGTGGGAAGGACCCCCCCTATGGCCCACACTCACTTGGCGACGGTTCCAAATGCCGTCGCGGAAAGGGGTTAAAAACCGTTTGTTTAGGACTGACGTGCACCAGTGGCACTGAAATATTTTTGGAGTTTTTTGTTTTCTTGAACAAGCAAATAAAAGGGAAAAGAAAAATGAGAAAAACTATTTACATGGGAAAGCTCTCAACAAGCAAAAGAAGAACAAGGAAATCTTTTTGGATTTTCGTTTTAATACTATAGCTAAGCATGCATGGAAAATAAACTAACTACAACTAATGAATTTTCTGTTTTTCTAAAGTTTTTCAAACACACAAGAAGAATGCAAGAAAAATAAAATTTAAACATGGATGATACAATGAAAAAGTGTGAACACTGACAAGATGAATAAGTGAACATGAATGTAATGTCGGTGAGAAACACGTACTCCCCAAAGCTTAGGCTTTTGGCCTAACTTGGTAGTCGATCACTAGTCTGGATAGTAGTTGGCGTGGTAGCTCACGGAGGCTCTCGGTGCAGATGCCTCAGCATGCCGTGCTGCCTCCACTGCTGCGTTGTGAGCTCGGGCCTCGCTCTCAAGAACAAAACATCTTCCTTTGCTGTGATAATCAAAAACAGTAGGCGCAGGCAAATATGTGTGCGCAACATATTTTTGGTTAAACAATAGATTATAAGTGAAGTTTTCAACCTTTCCCTTGAGATTCTTATGTTCTTTTAAAGTGTCAAAATCTAAATACTGCGTGGGTAGGATAGGATCAAATGGCAAAGGTGAAACACCCAGCCCTCGTGCTAGATGTGTGGCATATATTCCACCATAGAAATAGCCACTGTTAGCGTTGTGCTGAAGTCCACGTGCAACAATCGCTCCAAGGCTATAATTCCTTTCACTGGTGAGAGCGGTGTGGATGAGGCTCAAGTCTGGAGCATAGAATGTACTACAATCTTGCTTCCCTAATATACATTTCACTACTAGGAAAATGTTTGCTAGTGGCGAACCTGTTTTGGCTACTAATGGTGCACTACATTTGCTCCACTAGCATCACGCCATTAGAATTTTTTACTAATGGCGCACCACAGGTGCACCATTAGTATCTGGTATTCTGATGGCGCACCATGCAGTGCGCCATTAGTATATCCCACGGTGCGCCATTACTATTTGGCTTAGTAATGGCGCACCACATAGAAGTGCGCCATTACTAACAAATTTTTTCAATTTTTTTTCAGAATTTTTTTTTCAAATTTTTTCTTTTTTTCTTAATCTCGAGTCACTATGGCTTAATCTTGGGTCAATATGCTTAATCTCAAGTCAAAATCGCACTTTGTGGTCAAACTTCCTGAAAGGTCACCCATCCTCACACTACTCCAGCCTGAGCACGCTTAACTTCGCAGTTCTATCCAACCCCAGCACCAGCTCACTTCACACGCACTTGTTGATATATATATCATATCAATCCTATTAAACCTTGTGGATGTTTAGGACTTTGTTCATGTTCATGAGTGTGATGAAATTTTGAAAAAATATTTCAAACTTCCCGGTCATATTACGTATCATATTTTGAAAAAAATTCCAACTCTTTTTGAAATCATTTTTTTTCTGTTACTAGTGGCACACTTAGCAAATGGTGCGTCACTAGTAAGTTTGAATTTTTTTCATCCCCCCCTCTAGATCTTAAAAGCCTTGTATCTTTTGTTCTGTTAGGTTTTTAGGGATTTTGAAGATGTTGAACAAGGATCCCCCGATTCAATTCGTATGTAACTTTTCGAGTAGATGATTTTTCATATAAAAAACTTTTTAATCCGAGTTCATATGCAAAAGTTGTGCCCATTTTACTAAATTCAAGAGAGATTTTGCAAATAAAGTCGAAATTCATATTTGTAAATTTTCCCAACAACTAGACCACATATCACATGGGAAACTTATTTTCTTTTATTTTTT